>NC_083443.1:36054523-36192023 GCF_020745735.1 Hemiscyllium ocellatum
GTTTACACCTATACCCTCACCTTACACCTATACCCTCTATACCCTCACCTTACACCTATACCCTCACCTTACACCTATACCGTCTATACCCTCACCTTACACCTATACCGTCTATACCCTCACCTTACACCTATACCCTCTATACCCTCACCTTACACCTATACCCTCACCTTACACCTATACCCTCTATACCCTCACCTTACACCTATACCCTCACCTTACACCTATACCGTCTATACCCTCACCTTACACCTATACCGTCTATACCCTCACCTTACACCTATACCCTCACCTTACACCTATACCCTCACCTTACACCTATACCCTCTATACCCTCACCTTACACCTATACCCTCACCTTACACCTATACCCTCACCTTACACGTATACCCATACCCTCACCTTACACCTATACCCTCACCTTACACCTATATCCACGATACCCTCACCATACACCTATACCCTCACCTTACACCTATACCCTCTATACCCTCACCTTACACCTATACCCTCACCTTACACCTATACCGTCTATAACCTCACCTTACACCTATACCGTCTATACCCTCACCTTACACCTATACCCTCTATACCCTCACCTTACACCTATACCCTCTATACCCTCACCTTACACCTATACCCTCACCTTACACCTATACCCTCTATACCCTCACCTTACACCTATACCCTCACCTTACACCTATACCGTCTATACCCTCACCTTACACCTATACCGTCTATACCCTCACCTTACACCTATACCCTCACCTTACACCTATACCCTCACCTTACACCTATACCCTCACCGTACACCTATACCCTCACCTTACACCTATACCCTCACCTTACACCTATACCCTCACCTTACACCTATACCCTCACCTTACACCTATACCCTCACCTTACACCTATACCCTCTGTACCCTCACCTTACAACTATACCGTCTGTACCCTCACCTTACACCTATACCCTCACCTTACACCTATACCCTCACCTCACACCTATACCCTCACCTTACACCTATACCCTCTATACCCTCACCTTACAACTATACCCTCTGTACCCTCACCTTACACCTATACCCTCACCTTACACCTATACCCTCACCTTACACCTATACCCTCACCTTACACCTATACCCTCTATACCCTCACCTTACACCTATACCCTCACCTTACACCTATACCGTCTGTACCCTCACCTTACACCTATACCCTCACCTTACACCTATACCCTCTATACCATCACCTTACACCTATACCCTCACCTTACACCTATACCGTCTGTACCCTCACCTTACACCTATACCCTCACCTTACACCTATACCCTCACCTTACACCTATACCCTCACCTTACACCTATACCCTCTATACCCTCACCTTACACCTATACCCTCACCTTACACCTATACCACCTATACCCTCACCTTACACCTATACCCTCACCTTACACCTATACCCTCACCTTACACCTATACCCTCACCTTACACCTATACCCTCACCTTACACCTATACCCTCTATACCCTCACCTTACACCTATACCCTCACCTTACACCTATACCCTCTATACCCTCACCTTACACCTATACCCTCACCTTACACCTATACCCTCACCTTACACCTATACCCTCTATACCCTCACCTTACACCTATACCCTCACCTTACACCTATACCCTCTATACTCTCACCTTACACCTATACCCTCACCTTACACCTATACCCTCTATACCCTCACCTTACACCTATACCCTCACCTTACACCTATACCCTCACCTTACACCTATACCCTCACCTTACACGTATACCCATACCCTCACCTTACACCTATACCCTCACCTTACACCTATATCCACGATACCCTCACCATACACCTATACCCTCACCTTACACCTATACCCTCTATACCCTCACCTTACACCTATACCCTCACCTTACACCTATACCGTCTATACCCTCACCTTACACCTATACCGTCTATACCCTCACCTTACACCTATACCCTCTATACCCTCACCTTACACCTATACCCTCACCTTACACCTATACCCTCTATACCCTCACCTTACACCTATACCCTCACCTTACACCTATACCGTCTATACCCTCACCTTACACCTATACCGTCTATACCCTCACCTTACACCTATACCCTCACCTTACACCTATACCCTCACCTTACACCTATACCCTCTATACCCTCACCTTACACCTATACCCTCACCTTACACCTATACCCTCACCTTACACCTATACCCTCACCTTACACCTATACCCTCACCTTACACCTATACCCTCACCTTACACGTATACCCATACCCTCACCTTACACCTATACCCTCACCTTACACCTATATCCACGATACCCTCACCATACACCTATACCCTCACCTTACACCTATACCCTCTATACCCTCACCTTACGTCTATACCCTCACCTTACACCTATACCGTCTATACCCTCACCTTACACCTATACCCTCTATACCCTCACCTTACACCTATACCCTCTATACCCTCACCTTACACCTATACCCTCACCTTACACCTATACCCTCTATAACCTCACCTTACACCTATACCCTCACCTTACACCTATACCGTCTATACCCTCACCTTACACCTATACCCTCACCTTACACCTATACCCTCACCTTACACCTATACCCTCACCTTACACCTATACCCTCACCTTACACCTATACCCTCACCGTACACCTATACCCTCACCGTACACCTATACCCTCACCTTACACCTATACCCTCACCTTACACCTATACCCTCACCTTACACCTATACCCTCACCTTACACCTATGCCCTCACCTTACACCTATACCCTCACCTTACACCTATACCCTCACCTTACACCTATACCCTCACCTTACACCTATACCCTCACCTTACACCTATACCCTCTATACCCTCACCTTACACCTATACCCTCACCTTACACCTATACCGTCTATACCCTCACCTTACACCTATACCCTCTATACCCTCACCTTACACCTATACCCTCTATACCCTCACCTTACACCTATACCCTCACCTTACACCTATACCCTCACCTTACACCTATACCCTCACCTTACACCTATACCCTCTATACCCTCACCTTACACCTATACCCTCACCTTACACCTATACCGTCTATACCCTCACCTTACACCTATACCGTCTATACCCTCACCTTACACCTATACCCTCACCGTACACCTATACCCTCACCGTACACCTATACCCTCACCGTACACCTATACCCTCACCGTACACCTATACCCTCACCGTACACCTATACCCTCTATACCCTCACCTTACACCTATACCCTCTATACCCTCACCTTACACCTATACCCTCACCTTACACCTATACCCTCACCTTACACCTATACCGTCTATACCCTCACCTTACACCTATACCGTCTATACCCTCACCTTACACCTATACCCTCACCTTACACCTATACCCTCTATACCCTCACCGTACACCTATACCCTCACCGTACACCTATACCCTCACCGTACACCTATACCCTCTATACCCTCACCTTACACCTATACCCTCACCGTACACCTATACCCTCACCTTACACCTATACCCTCACCTTACACCTATACCCTCACCTTACACCTATATCCACTATACCCTCACCATACACCTATACCCTCACCTTACACCTATACCCTCACCTTACACCTATACCCTCACCTTACACCTATACCCTCACCTTACACCTATACCCTCACCTTACAACCTATACCCTCACCTTAAACCTATACCCTCACCTTAAACCTATATCCACTATACCCTCACCTTACACCTATACCCTCTATACCCTCACCTTACACCTATACCCTCACCTTACACCTATACCCTCACCTTACACCTATACCCTCACCTTACACCTATACCCTCACCTTACACCTATACCCTCACCTTACACCTATACCCTCACCTTACACCTATACCCTCTATACCCTCACCTTACGTCTATACCCTCACCTTACACCTATACCGTCTATACCCTCACCTTACACCTATACCCTCACCTTACACCTATACCCTCACCTTACACCTATACCCTCTATACCCTCACCTTACACCTATACCCTCACCTTACACCTATACCCTCACCTTACACCTATACCCTCACCTTACACCTATACCCTCACCTTACACCTATACCCTCTATACCCTCACCTTACACCTATACCCTCACCTTACACCTATACCGTCTATACCCTCACCTTACACCTATACCCTCACCTTACACCTATACCCTCACCTTACACCTATACCCTCACCTTACACCTATACCCTCACCTTACACCTATACCCTCACCTTACACCTATACCGTCTATACCCTCACCTTACGTCTATACCCTCACCTTACACCTATACCGTCTATACCCTCACCTTACACCTATACCCTCACCTTACACCTATACCGTCTATACCCTCACCTTACACCTATACCGTCTATACCCTCACCTTACACCTATACCCTCACCTTACACCTATACCCTCACCTTACACCTATACCCTCTATACCCTCACCTTACACCTATACCCTCACCTTACACCTATACCGTCTATACCCTCACCTTACACCTATACCCTCACCTTACACCTATACCCTCACCTTACACCTATACCGTCTATACCCTCACCTTACACCTATACCCTCACCTTACACCTATACCCTCACCTTACACCTATACCCTCACCTTACACCTATACCCTCACCTTACACCTATACCGTCTATACCCTCACCTTACACCTATACCCTCACCTTACACCTATACCCTCACCTTACACCTATACCCTCACCTTACACCTATACCCTCACCTTACACCTATACCCTCACCTTACACCTATACCCTCTATACCCTCACCTTCCACCTATACCCTCACCTTACACCTATACCCTCACCTTACACCTATACCCTCACCTTACACCTATACCCTCTATACCCTCTATACCCTCACCTTACACCTATACCCTCACCTTACACCTATACCCTCTATACCCACTATACCCTCACCTTACACCTATACCCTCACCTTACACCTATACCCTCACCTTACACCTATACCCTCACCTTACACCTATACCCTCTATACCCTCACCTTACACCTATACCCTCACCTTACACCTATACCCTCACCTTACACCTATACCCTCTATACCCTCACCTTACACCTATACCCTCACCTTACACCTATACCCTCACCTTACACCTATACCCTCACCTTACACCTATACCCTCACCTTACACCTATACCCTCACCTTACACCTATACCCTCACCTTACACCTATACCCTCTATACCCTCACCTTACACCTATACCCTCACCTTACACCTATACCCTCACCTTACACCTATACCCTCACCTTACACCTATACCCTCACCTTACACCTATACCCTCACCTTACACCTATACCCTCACCTTACACCTATACCCTCACCTTACACCTATACCCTCACCTTACACCTATACCCTCACCTTACACCTATACCCTCACCTTACACCTATACCCTCTATATCCTCACCTTACACCTATACCCTCTATACCCTCACCTTACACCTATACCCTCACCTTACACCTATACCCTCACCTTACACCTATACCCTCACCTTACACCTATACCCTCACCTTACACCTATACCCTCACCTTACACCTATACCCTCACCTTACACCTATACCCTCTATACCCTCACCTTACACCTATACCCTCTATACCCTCACCGTACACCTATACCCTCAACTTACACCTATACCCTCTATACCCTCACCTAACACCTATACCCTCACCTTACACCTATACCCTCTATATCCTCACCTTACACCTATACCCTCACCTTACACCTATACCCTCTATACCCTCACCTGACACCTATACCCTCACCTTACACCTATACCCTCTATATCCTCACCTTACACCTATACCCTCACCTTACACCTATACCCTCTATACCCTCACCTTACACCTATACCCTCACCTTACACCTATACCCTCACCTTACACCTATACCCTCACCTTACACCTATACCCTCACCTTACACCTATACCCTCACCTTACACCTATACCCTCACCTTACACCTATACCCTCACCTTACACCTATACCCTCACCTTACACCTATATCCACTATACCCTCACCTTACACCTATACCCTCACCTTACACCTATACCCTCACCTTACACCTATACCCTCACCTTACACCTATACCCCCTATACCCTCACCTTACACCTATACCCTCACCTTACACCTATACCCCCTATACCCTCACCTTACACCTATACCCTCACCTTACACCTATACCCTCTATACCCTCACCTTACACCTATACCCTCACCTTACACCTATTACACCTATACCCTCACCTTACACCTATACCCTCACCTTACACCTATACCCTCACCTTACACCTATACCCTCACCTTACACCTATACCCTCACCTTACACCTATACCCTCACCTTACACCTATACCCTCTATATCCTCACCTTACACCTATACCCTCACCTTACACCTATACCCTCTATACCCTCACCTTACACCTATACCCTCACCTTACACCTATACCCTCTATACCCTCACCTTACACCTATACCCTCTATACCCTCACCTTACACCTATACCCTCACCTTACACCTATTACACCTATACCCTCACCTTACACCTATACCCTCACCTTACACCTATACCCTCTATACCCTCACCTTACACCTATACCCTCACCTTACACCTATACCCTCACCTTACACCTATACCCTCACCTTACACCTATACCCTCACCTTACACCTATACCCTCACCTTACACCTATACCCCCTATACCCTCACCTTACACCTATACCCTCACCTTACACCTATACCCTCACCTTACACCTATACCCTCACCTTACACCTATACCCTCTTTACCCTCACCTTACACCTATACCCTCACCTTACACCTATACCCTCACCTTACACCTATACCCTCACCTTACACCTATACCCTCTATACCCTCACCTTACACCTATACCCTCACCTTACACCTATACCCTCACCTTACACCTATACCCTCTATACCCTCACCTTACACCTATACCTATACCCTCAACTTACACCTATACCCTCTATACCCTCACCTTACACCTATACCCTCACCTACACCTATACCCTCTATATCCTCACCTTACACCTATACCCTCACCTTACACCTATACCCTCTATACCCTCACCTTACACCTATACCCTCTATACCCTCACCTTACACCTATACCCTCACCTTACACCTATACCCCCTATACCCTCACCTTACACCTATACCCTCTATACCCTCACCTTACACCTATACCCTCACCTTACACCTATACCCTCACCTTACACCTATACCCTCTATACCCTCACCTTACACCTATACCCTCACCTTACACCTATACCCTCACCTTACACCTATACCTCTATACCCTCACCTTACACCTATACCTATACCCTCAACTTACACCTATACCCTCTATACCCTCACCTTACACCTATACCCTCACCTTACACCTATACCCTCTATATCCTCACCTTACACCTATACCCTCACCTTACACCTATACCCTCTATACCCTCACCTTACACCTATACCCTCACCTTACACCTATACCCCCTATACCCTCACCTTACACCTATACCCTCACCTTACACCTATACCCTCACCTTACACCTATACCCTCACCTTACACCTATACCCTCTATACCCTCACCTTACACCTATACCCTCACCTTACACCTATACCCTCACCTTACACCTATACCCTCTATACCCTCACCTTACACCTATACCTATACCCTCAACTTACACCTATACCCTCTATACCCTCACCTTACACCTATACCCTCACCTTACACCTATACCCCCTATACCCTCACCTTACACCTATACCCTCACCTTACACCTATACCCTCACCTTACACCTATACCCTCACCTTACACCTATACCCTCTATACCCTCACCTTACACCTATACCTATACCCTCAACTTACACCTATACCCTCTATACCCTCACCTTACACCTATACCCTCACCTTACACCTATACCCTCACCTTACACCTATACCCTCACCTTACACCTATACCCTCACCTTACACCTATACCCTCTATATCCTCACCTTACACCTATACCCTCACCTTACACCTATACCCTCTATACCCTCACCTTACACCTATACCCTCTATACCCTCACCTTACACCTATACCCTCTATACCCTCACCTTACACCTATACCCTCACCTTACACCTATACCCCCTATACCCTCACCTTACACCTATACCCTCACCTTACACCTATACCCTCACCTTACACCTATACCCTCTATACCCTCACCTTACACCTATACCCTCACCTTACACCTATACCCTCACCTTACACCTATACCCTCTATACCCTCACCTTACACCTATACCCTCACCTTACACCTATACCCTCACCTTACACCTATACCCTCTATACCCTCACCTTACACCTATACCTATACCCTCAACTTACACCTATACCCTCTATACCCTCACCTTACACCTATACCCTCACCTTACACCTATACCCCCTATACCCTCACCTTACACCTATACCCTCACCTTACACCTATACCCTCACCTTACACCTATACCCTCACCTTACACCTATACCCTCTATACCCTCACCTTACACCTATACCCTCACCTTACACCTATACCCTCACCTTACACCTATACCCTCTATACCCTCACCTTACACCTATACCCTCACCTTACACCTATACCCTCACCTTACACCTATACCCTCTATACCCTCACCTTACACCTATACCTATACCCTCAACTTACACCTATACCCTCTATACCCTCACCTTACACCTATACCCTCACCTTACACCTATACCCCCTATACCCTCACCTTACACCTATACCCTCACCTTACACCTATACCCTCACCTTACACCTATACCCTCTATACCCTCACCTTACACCTATACCCTCACCTTACACCTATACCCTCACCTTACACCTATACCCTCACCTTACACCTATACCCTCTATACCCTCACCTTACACCTATACCCTCACCTTACACCTATACCCTCACCTTACACCTATACCCTCACCTTACACCTATACCCTCTATACCCTCACCTTACACCTATACCTATACCCTCAACTTACACCTATACCCTCTATACCCTCACCTTACACCTATACCCTCACCTTACACCTATACCCCCTATACCCTCACCTTACACCTATACCCTCACCTTACACCTATACCCTCACCTTACACCTATACCCTCTATACCCTCACCTTACACCTATACCCTCACCTTACACCTATACCCTCACCTTACACCTATACCCTCACCTTACACCTATACCCTCTATACCCTCACCTTACACCTATACCCTCACCTTACACCTATACCCTCACCTTACACCTATACCCTCTATACCCTCACCTTACACCTACACCTATACCCTCAACTTACACCTATACCCTCTATACCCTCACCTTACACCTATACCCTCACCTTACACCTATACCCTCTATATCCTCACCTTACACCTATACCCTCACCTTACACCTATACCCTCTATACCCTCACCTTACACCTATACCCTCACCTTACACCTATACCCTCACCTTACACCTATACCCCCTATACCCTCACCTTACACCTATACCCTCACCTTACACCTATACCCTCACCTTACACCTATACCCTCACCTTACACCTATACCCTCACCTTACACCTATACCCTCACCTTACACCTAAACCCTCACCTTACACCTATACCCCCTATACCCTCTCCTTACACCTATACCCCCTATACCCTCACCTTACACCTATACCCTCACCTTACACCTATACCCTCACCTTACACCTATACCCTCACCTTACACCTATACCCTCTATACCCTCACCTTACACCTATACCCTCTATACCCTCACCGTACACCTATACCCTCAACTTACACCTATACCCTCTATACCCTCACCTTACACCTATACCCTCACCTTACACCTATACCCTCTATATCCTCACCTTACACCTATACCCTCACCTTACACCTATACCCTCTATACCCTCACCTGACACCTATACCCTCACCTTACACCTATACCCTCTATATCCTCACCTTACACCTATACCCTCACCTTACACCTATACCCTCTATACCCTCACCTTACACCTATACCCTCACCTTACACCTATACCCTCACCTTACACCTATACCCTCACCTTACACCTATACCCTCACCTTACACCTATACCCTCACCTTACACCTATACCCTCACCTTACACCTATACCCTCTATACCCTCACCTTACACCTATACCCTCACCTTACACCTATACCCTCACCTTACACCTATACCCTCTATACCCTCACCGTACACCTATACCCTCTATACCCTCACCGTACACCTATACCCTCACCTTACACCTATACCCTCACCTTACACCTATACCCTCTATACCCTCACCTTACACCTGTACCCTCACCTTATACCTATACCCTCACCTTAAACCTATACCCTCTATACCCTCACCTTACACCTATACCGTCTATACCCTCACCTTACACCTATACCCTCACCTTACACCTATACCCTCACCTTACACCTATACCCTCACCTTACACCTATACCCTCTATACCCTCACCTTACACCTATACCCTCTATACCCTCACCGTACACCTATACCCTCACCTTACACCTATACCCTCACCGTACACCTATACCCTCTATACCCTCACCGTACACCTATACCCTCTATACCCTCACCTTACACCTATACCCTCACCTTACACCTATACCCTCTATACCCTCACCTTACACCTGTACCCTCACCTTATACCTATACCCTCACCTTAAACCTATACCCTCTATACCCTCACCTTACACCTATACCCTCACCTTACACCTATACCCTCACCTTACACCTATACCCTCACCTTACACCTATACCCTCACCTTACACCTATACCCTCTATACCCTCACCTTACACCTATACCCTCACCTTACACCTATACCCTCACCTTACACCTATACCCTCACCTTACACCTATACCCTCTATACCCTCACCTTACACCTATACCCTCTATACCCTCACCTTACACCTATACCCTCTATACCCTCACCTTACACCTATACCCTCACCTTACACCTATACCCTCTATACCCTCACCTTACACCTATACCCTCACCTTACACCTATACCCTCACCTTACACCTATACCCTCACCTTACACCTATACCCTCTATACCCTCAGCTTACACCTATACCCTCAGCTTACACCTATACCCTCAGCTTACACCTATACCCTCAGCTTACACCTATACCCTCTATACCCTCACCTTACACCTATACCCTCACCTTACACCTATACCACCTATACCCTCACCTTACACCTATACCCTCACCTTACACCTATACCCTCACCTTACACCTATACCCTCACCTTACACCTATACCCTCTATACCCTCACCTTACACCTATACCCTCACCTTACACCTATACCCTCACCTTACACCTATACCCTCACCTTACACCTATACCCTCACCTTACACCTATACCCTCTATACCCTCAGCTTACACCTATACCCTCAGCTTACACCTATACCCTCACCTTACACCTATACCCTCAGCTTACACCTATACCCTCTATACCCTCACCTTACACCTATACCCTCTATACCCTCACCTTACACCTATACCCTCACCTTACACCTATACCACCTATACCCTCACCTTACACCTATACCCTCACCTTACACCTATACCCTCACCTTACACCTATACCCTCACCTTACACCTATACCCTCTATACCCTCACCTTACACCTATACCCTCACCTTACACCTATACCCTCACCTTACACCTATACCCTCTATACCCTCACCTTACACCTATACCCTCACCTTGCACCTATACCCTCTATACCCTCACCTTACACCTATACCCTCACCTTACACCTATACCACCTATACCCTCACCTTACACCTATACCCTCACCTTACACCTATACCCTCACCTTACACCTATACCCTCACCTTACACCTATACCCTCACCTTACACCTATACCCTCACCTTACACCTATACCCTCTATACCCTCACCTTACACCTATACCCTCACCTTACACCTATACCCTCACCTTACACCTATACCCTCACCTTACACCTATACCCTCTATACCCTCACCTTACACCTATACCCTCACCTTACACCTATACCCTCACCTTACACCTATACCCTCTATACCCTCACCTTACACCTATACCCTCTATACCCTCACCTTACACCTATACCCTCTATACCCTCACCTTACACCTATACCCTCACCTTACACCTATACCCTCACCTTACACCTATACCCTCACCTTACACCTATACCCTCACCTTACACCTATACCCTCTATACCCTCAGCTTACACCTATACCCTCAGCTTACACCTATACCCTCAGCTTACACCTATACCCTCAGCTTACACCTATACCCTCTATACCCTCACCTTACACCTATACCACCTATACCCTCACCTTACACCTATACCCTCACCTTACACCTATACCCTCACCTTACACCTATACCCTCTATACCCTCACCTTACACCTATACCCTCACCTTACACCTATACCCTCACCTTACACCTATACCCTCACCTTACACCTATACCCTCTATACCCTCACCTTACACCTATACCCTCTATACCCTCTCCTTACACCTATACCCTCTCCTTACACCTATACCCTCACCTTACACCTATACCCTCACCTTACACCTATACCCTCACCTTACACCTATACCCTCACCTTACACCTATACCCTCACCTTACACCTATACCCTCACCTTACACCTATACCCTCACCTTACACCTATACCCTCACCTTACACCTATACCCTCTATACCCTCACCTTACACCTATACCCTCACCTTACACCTATACCCTCTATACCCTCACCTTAAACCTATACCCTCACCTTAAACCTATACCCTCTATACCCTCACCTTACACCTGTACCCTCACCTTATACCTATACCCTCACCTTAAACCTATACCCTCTATACCCTCACCTTACACCTATACCCTCTATACCCTCACCTTACACCTATACCCTCACCTTACACCTATACCCTCACCTTACACCTATACCCTCACCTTACACCTATACCCTCACCTTACACCTATACCCTCTATACCCTCACCTTACACCTATACCCTCACCTTACACCTATACCCTCACCTTACACCTATACCCTCTATACCCTCACCTTACACCTATACCCTCTATACCCTCACCTTACACCTATACCCTCACCTTACACCTATACACTCTATACCCTCACCTTACACCTATACCCTCACCTTACACCTATACCCTCACCTTACACCTATACCCTCACCTTACACCTATACCCTCACCTTACACCTATACCCTCACCTTACACCTATACCCTCACCTTACACCTATACCCTCTATACCCTCAGCTTACACCTATACCCTCAGCTTACACCTATACCCTCACCTTACACCTATACCCTCACCTTACACCTATACCACCTATACCCTCACCTTACACCTATACCCTCACCTTACACCTATACCCTCACCTTACACCTATACCCTCACCTTACACCTATACCCTCTATACCCTCACCTTACACCTATACCCTCACCTTACACCTATACCCTCACCTTACACCTATACCCTCACCTTACACCTATACCCTCACCTTACACCTATACCCTCTATACCCTCACCTTACACCTATACCCTCACCTTGCACCTATACCCTCTATACCCTCACCTTACACCTATACCCTCACCTTAAACCTATACCCTCTATACCCTCACCTTACACCTATACCCTCACCTTACACCTATACCACCTATACCCTCACCTTACACCTATACCCTCACCTTACACCTATACCCTCACCTTACACCTATACCCTCTATACCCTCACCTTACACCTATACCCTCACCTTACACCTATACCCTCACCTTACACCTATACCCTCACCTTACACCTATACCCTCACCTTACACCTATACCCTCTATACCCTCACCTTACACCTATACCCTCACCTTGCACCTATACCCTCACCTTGCACCTATACCCTCTATACCCTCACCTTACACCTATACCCTCACCTTAAACCTATACCCTCTATACCCTCACCTTACACCTATACCCTCACCTTACACCTATACCCTCACCTTACACCTATACCCTCACCTTACACCTATACCCTCACCTTACACCTATACCCTCACCTTACACCTATACCCTCACCTTACACCTAAACCCTCTATACCCTCACCTTAAACCTATACCCTCACCTTACACCTATACCCTCTATACCCTCACCTTACACCTATTCCCTCTATACCCTCACCTTACACCTATACCCTCACCTTACACCTATACCCTCACCTTACACCTATACCCTCACCTTACACCTATACCCTCTATACCCTCACCTTACACCTATACCCTCACCTTACACCTATACCCTCACCTTACACCTATACCCTCACCTTACACCTATACCCTCTATACCCTCACCTTACACCTATACCCTCTATACCCTCACCGTACACCTATACCCTCACCTTCCACCTATACCCTCTATACCCTCCCCTTACACCTATACCCTCACCTTACACCTATACCCTCCCCTTACACCTATACCCTCACCTTACACCTATACCCTCACCTTACACCTATACCCTCACCTTACACCTATACCCTCACCTTACACCTATACCCTCTATACCCTCACCTTACACCTATACCCTCACCTTACACCTATACCCTCACCTTACACCTATACCCTCACCTTACACCTATACCGTCTATACCCTCACCTTACACCTGTACCCTCACCTTACACCTGTACCCTCACCTTACACCTGTACCCTCACCTTACACCTGTACCCTCACCTTACACCTATACCACCTATACCCTCTCCTTACACCTATACCACCTATACCCTCTCCTTACACCTATACCCTCACCTTACACCTATACCACCTATACCCTCACCTTACACCTATACCCTCACCTTACACCTATACCACCTATACCCTCACCTTACACCTATACCCTCACCTTACACCTATACCCTCACCTTACACCTATACCCTCTATACCCTCACCTTACACCTATACCCTCACCTTACACCTATACCCTCTATACCCTCACCTATACCCTCTATACCCTCACCTTACACCTATACCCTCTATACCCTCACCTTACACCTATACCCTCTATACCCTCACCTTACACCTATACCCTCACCTTTAACCTATATCCTCTATACCCTCACCTTACACCTATACCCTCACCTTACACCTATACCCTCACCTTACACCTATACCACCTATACCCTCACCTTACACCTATACCCTCACCTTACACCTATACCCTCTATACCCTCACCTTACACCTATACCCTCACCTTACACCTATACCCTCACCTTACACCTATACCCTCACCTTACACCTATACCCTCTATACCCTCACCTATACCCTCTATACCCTCACCTTACACCTATACCCTCTATACCCTCACCTTACACCTATACCCTCACCTTTAACCTATATCCTCTATACCCTCACCTTACACCTATACCCTCACCTTACACCTATACCCTCACCTTACACCTATACCCTCACCTTACACCTATACCTCTATACCCTCACCTTATACCTATACCCTCTATACCCTCACCTTACACCTATACCCTCTATACCCTCACCTTACACCTATACACCTATACCCTCACCTTACACCTATACCCTCACCTTACACCTATACCCTCACCTTACACCTATACCCTCACCTTACACCTATACCCTCACCTTACACCTATACCCTCACCTTACACCTATACCCTCACCTTACACCTATACCCTCTATACCCTCACCTATACCCTCTATACCCTCACCTTACACCTATACCCTCTATACCCTCACCTTACACCTATACCCTCACCTTACACCTATACCCTCACCTTTAACCTATATCCTCTATACCCTCACCTTACACCTATACCCTCACCTTACACCTATACCCTCACCTTACACCTATACCCTCACCTTACACCTATACCTCTATACCCTCACCTTATACCTATACCCTCTATACCCTCACCTTACACCTATACCCTCTATACCCTCACCTTACACCTATACACCTATACCCTCACCTTACACCTATACCCTCACCTTACACCTATACCCTCACCTTACACCTATACCCTCTATACCCTCACCTTACACCTATACCCTCACCTTAAACCTATACCCTCTATACCCTCACCTTACACCTATACCCTCACCTTACACCTATACCCTCATCTTACACCTATACCCTCATCTTACACCTATACCCTCTATACCCTCACCTTACACCTATACCTCTATACCCTCACCTTACACCTATACCCTCTATACCCTCACCTTACACCTATACCCTCACCTTACACCTATACCCTCACCTTACACCTATACCCTCACCTTACACCTATACCCTCACCTTACACCTATACCCTCACCTTACACCTATACCCTCACCTTACACCTATACCCTCTATACCCTCACCTTACACCTATACCCTCACCTTACACCTATACCTCTATACCCTCACCTTATACCTATACCCTCTATACCCTCACCTTACACCTATACCCTCACCTTACACCTATACCCTCACCTTACACCTATACCCTCACCTTACACCTATACCCTCACCTTATACCTATACCCTCACCTTACACCTATACCCTCACCTTACACCTATACCTCTATACCCTCACCTTATACCTATACCCTCTATACCCTCACCTTACACCTATACCCTCACCTTACACCTATACCCTCACCTTACACCTATACCCTCACCTTACACCTATACCCTCTATACCCTCAGCTTACACCTATACCCTCACCTTACACCTATACCCTCTATACCCTCACCTTACACCTATACCCTCACCTTACACCTATACCTCTATACCCTCACCTTATACCTATACCCTCTATACCCTCACCTTACACCTATACCCTCACCTTACACCTATACCTCTATACCCTCACCTTATACCTATACCCTCTATACCCTCACCTTACACCTATACCCTCACCTTAAACCTATACCCTCACCTTACACCTATACCCTCACCTTACACCTATACCCTCTATACCCTCACCTTACACCTATACCCTCACCTTACACCTATACCCTCTATACCCTCACCTTACACCTATACCCTCACCTTACACCTATACCTCTATACCCTCACCTTATACCTATACCCTCTATACCCTCACCTTACACCTATACCCTCACCTTACACCTATACCTCTATACCCTCACCTTACACCTATACCTCTATACCCTCACCTTATACCTATACCCTCTATACCCTCACCTTACACCTATACCCTCACCTTAAACCTATACCCTCTATACCCTCACCTTAAACCTATACCACCTATACCCTCACCTTAAACCTATACCACCTATACCCTCACCTTACACCTATACCCTCACCTTACACCTATACCCTCACCTTACACCTATACCCTCACCTTACACCTATACCCTCACCTTACACCTATACCCTCACCTTACACCTATACCCTCACCTTACACCTATACCCTCACCTTACACCTATACCCTCTATCCCCTCACCTTACACCTATACCCTCACCTTACACCTATACCTCTATACCCTCACCTTAAACCTGTACCCTCACCTTAAACCTATACCCTCACCTTAAACCTATACCCTCTATACCCTCACCTTACACCTATACCCTCACCTTAAACCTATACCCCCTATACCCTCACCTTAAACCTATACCCTCACCTTACACCTATACCCTCTATACCCTCACCTTACACCTATACCCTCTATACCCTCACCTTACACCTATACCCTCACCTTACACCTATACCCTCACCTTACACCTATACCCTCACCTTACACCTATACCCTCACCTTACACCTATACCCTCACCTTACACCTATACCCTCTATACCCTCACCTTACATCTATACCCTCTATACCCTCACCTTACATCTATACCCTCTAGTCTCAGACTCACAGCTGCCTCATGATTTTATAGTCACCTCAATCTTCTCCGCTCCAGGGAAGAAAAGTCCTGGCCTATCCAACTGTTTTTTTATAACTCAAAACCTTCCAGTCCACATAGCATCCTAGTAAATCTTTTCTGCATTCTTCCTAGTTTAGTAAT
Organism: Hemiscyllium ocellatum; assembly: GCF_020745735.1. Taxonomy (NCBI): domain Eukaryota; kingdom Metazoa; phylum Chordata; class Chondrichthyes; order Orectolobiformes; family Hemiscylliidae; genus Hemiscyllium; species Hemiscyllium ocellatum. The sequence continues at coordinate 36,072,850 of NC_083443.1, forward strand.
GTCTGTTTGATAGAAGGGCACAAAAGTACCAACAAACAGACATAAATACCAGGTGGGACAGACCACCAACACCTTACCAAAGATGCACTGATGATGTCACCTTGCAAGGGGACAAAACATTTGCAGAAAAACACACCGGCTCACTGAACAAATCCAGGACTTCACTGTTAAGTCCTGCCCTGCCATTCCTTCCCAAAATACAACATCATATATTTATCTAAGTTAAATGCCATCTGCCATTCCTCAGCCCATTGGTCCAATTGATCAAGATCTCACTGCATTCTCAGATAACTTTCTTCACTTTCCACTATACCACCAATCTTACTGTCATCTGCAAACTTAGAAACCATACCTCCAAATTCTCATCCAAGCCATTTATGTAGATGATGAATAACAGTGGACCCAGCATCAATCCTTGTGGCATACAGCAGAGGAAGTGGTGGAAGCTAGTATAATTGCAACATGTAAAAGGCAGCTGGATGGGTATGTGAATTGGAAGGGCTTGGAGGGATATGGGCCAAGTGCTGACAAATCAGACTAGATTTATTTAGCATATCTAGTCGGCATGAACGAGTTGGACCGAAGGGTCTGTTTCCTTGCTATATATCTCCATGACTCTTCTTTCAAGTTAGAAGACCTATCTCTTTTAAATAGTGACAACATCTTTCTGATTTCAAAATAAAAAAAGCAGCTCAAGGCTATTCACAGCATAGATTTAAAGTCCCCCTGATTTAACACTAAAAACCAGCTTATGCACTCACAAGGCTGTGTGAAGAGATCAGTGTATTTTGAAAAATTTTCTTTTTCTAAATCAATACCAAAGCAGAGGGAAGGGCCTGTGATGTGACAGGAACAGGAGAAGGTCATTCAGCCCATTGATCCTATCCTGCTATTCAGTACAATCATGGCTGATCTCAGAGTTCAATGCCCCTTACCCATCCCATCCCATTACATTCGTGCATCATTTGTAATCAGAAATTTCTCATTTAAAATAACTAGAAGACTTAAGCTTCCACCATCTCTGTGACAGAGAATTCCAAAGTATCACAATCCTCTGAGTAAAAGATTTCTCATCTCTTAAGTGCTAGTTTTATTTGTAAATTGTGCCCTGAGTACAGATTCCTCAATCAAAGGAGACATCTTACCTGCACCTCCCCTTCCTAACTCTTTAGGTACTCTACAGGTTTCAATGAAATCATCTCTACGGAATACAGGCCTGGTTTACCCAGTCTCTCTCTGTAGGATGGTCCCACCGTCCTGGAACAAGTCTGGTCAACTTCACTGCACTCCCTCTGTGGCAATAATATCTTTCCTGAGAGAGGAAACTAAAACTGCACACAGTCCTCCAGGTGCAGTCTAGTTAAGCTCCTGTGCAATTGATGCAAGACCTCACTACCTGTGTACTTAAATCCTCCTACGTTAAAGCCTAATATTCCATTAGCCTTCCTAATACCCTGTTACACCTGCATGTTAGCATTGTCACTAATTGATAAGACACCTTGGTCCTAATCTACATCTGTACATTCCAACCTATTACCTCACATTTCCAACATTATATTCCACCTGCCATGTCCTTGTCCACTCACTAAGCCTGTCCGAAACCTCTAGAGCTGCTTTACATCTTCCTCCCAACACATGCTCCCACTCAGACTTGTATCATCTGCAAATTTGGAAATTTTATGAAAAGCTGGGACCGAAGCACTGATCCTTAGGGAACCCCAGTAGTCCCAGCCTGCTAATGTGAAAATGGTCCATTTATTCCTACTCTATTTATTGTCTGTTAGCCAATCATTAATCCATGCCATTACATTACCTCCTATCTCATATGCTTTAGTTTTTTCTAACCACTCTCCCATGGGGGACAAATCAAAAGCCTTCTGAAAATTTAATTAGATTATGTCCATTAGCTCTCTCTTAGCAACTTTGTTAGTAAACTTCTCAATAAACTCCAACATGGTCATCAAATACAATTTCCCATTTGTAATTTCATACTGACTTTTGACTAATCAGATCATTATTATTCATGTGTCTATTTATCCCATTCTCCAGAAGGTTCTAGCATTTCCCTGCAACTGATGTAAGGCTAACAGGTTTGTAATTTCCTGTTTTCTTTCTTCCTCCCCCTTCTTAAATAGTATGGGGTCATGTGCTATCTTCCAATTCACAGACATCATTCCAGAATCTAGAACTTTGTCAGATAATCACCCAATGCTTTGGCTATTTCAACACTCTAAGATGTAGAACATCAGGTCCTGGACATTTATTAACTTCCATTAATCTTTCCAGTACAATCTTCTGAATACCTAATACTAGTTCCTTCAACTTTTCATCCTCCCTAGCCATCTGATCTCTAATTGTGGGATATTTCTTGTACCTTTCTTAGTGAAAACAGACACAAGCTAACCATTCAGTTTCACTGCCATTTCTCTATATCCTTTTATAAATTCTCCTGACTCTGCCTTTAATGGACCTGTATTTGTTTTAGCCAAGCATTTCCTTTTTACACACGTATAGAAGTTTTTACAGTCTGTTTCATCTTTTTGCTAGATTGGATTCCTATTGTATTATCCCTTTCTGTATCAGTTTCTTGGTCATCCTTTGCTGCATTCTAAGAGAAAACTCCTTTGATTTCCTCCTATTTCTGGCAATTTGATAAACCTTCCCTTTTACACAATCCTGAACTTCCTTTGTTAGTCACGGTTATTTCTTGCATTTTTGCACCTTGAAGGAACGTGGTTAATCTATAATTGCTATCAGTCATGTCAGAGTTCTTTAAAAAACTATCTATTGCCTACGTACAGTTTAAAAGGTTTTTCCAATCTACACAAATTGGAGAAGAAGCATTTGTGAGGGCACCGTCCCCTTTCAGCATCACCGAGTGTAGCAATGGAAGCTGAGCTGAAGCAAGGGAAATAGAACACAGGATCCAGAGATTCTCACCCAGACACCTACTTCCCTCTGCAAACACCACCTGCCTCCTCAGAGGGCAGTGTCTACCAATCAAGGATTGCATGATTTAACCACCACAGAACCCAACCCTCCCCCCGCTACCCCTCATCTCAGCAGCCCACCTCCCTGAGTCATCCTCAACCCTGAGCTACTGCCAAAGAAGAAATTTTTAAATTTAACACTCTTGCTTCAGAATGAATTACCTCACTTTCAAAAGTGATGTAAAATTGTATCATATTGTGATGATTCATCTTTAAAGGTTATTTTACAATATACTTAATTCGCTCTTTTTCATTACATAACACTGGATCTACATCTACTTGGCTCTAGAAAACCATCTCCAACCCCACTCCAAAACCTCCTCCTCTACAGCGAGTGCTCAATTGGTTTACCCAGTCTGTCTTCCAATTGCAGTCACCCATGAATACTGTGTGGTCCATGCTACATGTTTCTCTAATCTGATTCATACCATGACCTACACAACCACTGCTATATGGCCTATAAATAAATTTAAATAAGGTCTGCTATCCCTTGCTGGTTCTTGGCTCCAGCCAAACATCCACACATCGTTCTTCTGATCTGAGATCCTCCCTCCCTAATGTACTAATCCCTTCCTTAGAATCAATGTGATTCCATCTTCTTTCCTTGTTGTCTCTTCTTCCTAAACACTTGAAGATTCAGTTCCCAGTTCTGGTCACCATGCAGCCACATTTTTGTAACAGCCATTAGATCGTACCCATAAAACTTATTTGATGTAAACACCATCTAGTGACAGATACCCACCACTACAAGTTTGCATTTGTTAAAGGGACAGTTTGAAAGATTAGTTGTTACAACTTTGAGTAAACCCCGTACTAATTTAAATGCAGCACACAGAGAAACTTACCTGTTGCTGTAATCTGTAAAATTTCAAGAGGCAAAGAACGATCTCAGATTTCACTATTTAAGTTAAAAATTAACAATTTTATTCTTGAAGTCCAAAAGAGAATATTAGACAGCTATTGACAACTCCTTTCTCTGAAACCTATCTTCTACCTCCCCCTCGACAATACTGGCCAGACAAATTCCTTCTTTAATTTACAGCAAATCAATTTCAAACCCAATTGTCATCTTCAGATGTTGAACTTTCTCTGTAGATTTCTCTCGGTCAGCTTCAGGATTCTGCTGCACAAATCTCTTATGGACAGGTATCTTTCAGACAGCTATTCTGCTGGCAACCTTGATGCTTGCTTAGTTGACCTTTGCTGTTCTCCCCCCCAACTGTTCAAAATGTCCAGTTTTATACCCTAGAACTTCAGGTCATTTCATTGGTTTGATGTCATCACGAACACTAAAATTCAAAACTGATTGGATTTTTGTACCTTTGGCATAATTTAAACTGATGGGCTGAATTTGAATTTGTTTTTGTTCCAGGGCAACACAACTCCAGTTATTTGTTCCAACCAATGTTACATTTTTAAGTTGTTCAGCCCACTCTTCTTTTGGTCAGTCCTTGCTAGCTTCCTATTGGTTGGAACAAATAACTGGAGTTGTGTTGCCCTGGAACAAAAACAAATTCAAATTCAGCCCATCAGTTTAAATTATGCCAAAGGTACCAAAATCCAATCAAATTTGAATTTTAGTGTTCGTGATGACATCAAACCAATGAGATTTTCATATAAATGGAATACTCTTTCCTCATTTGTTTACATTTAGATAACACAACAATTGCTACAGTTACCTCAACAGAAGAATAGTGAAACTTAATTTTTACCTTCACAAATCCATGCTGGTTCTCCTTAATTAAATTGCTTTTATTCACGTGATTCTTAATTTTCTCCCGAGTTATTGTTTCTAGAAGTTTCCCCCCTATTGATGATAAACTCAGCCTGGAATTGCTGAGCTCAGAGAATATAGAAAAGTACAGGACAGGAACAGACCCTTCAGCCCACAATGTCATAGAGTCATAGAGATGTACAACATGGAAACAGATCCTTCGGTCCAACCCGTCCATCCCAACCCAATCTAGTCCCACCTGCCAGCACCCGGCCCATATCCCTCCAAACCCTTCCTATTCATATATCCATCCAAATGCCACTTAAATGTTGCAATTGTACCAGCCTCCACCACATCCTCTGGCAGCTCATTCCATACACATACCACCCTCTGTGTGAAAAAGTTGCCCCTTAGGTCTCCTTTATATCTTTCCCCTCTCACCCTAAACCTATGCCCTCTCGTTCTGGACCCCCCGATCCCAGGGAAAAGACTTTGTCTATTTATCCTATCCATGCCCCTCATAATTTTGTAAACCTCCATAAGGTCACCCCTCAGCCTCTGACACTCCAGGGAAAACAGCCCCAGCCTGTTCAGCCTCTCTCTATAGCTCAAATCCTCCAATCCTGCCAACATCCTTGTAAATCTTTTCTGAACCCTTTCAAGTTTCCCAACATCTTTCCAATAGGAAGGAGACCAGAATTGCACGCAATATTCCAACAGTGGCCTAACCAATGTCCTGTACAGCTGCAACATGACTTCCCAATTCCTGTACTCAATACTATGACCAATAAAAGAAAGCATACCAAACGCCGCCTTCACTATCCTATCTACCTGTGACTCCACTTTCAAGGAGCTATGAACCTGCACTCCAAGGTCTCTTTGTTCAGCAGCACTCCCTAGGATCTTGCCATTAAGTGTCTAAGTCCTGCTAAGATTTGCTTTCCCAAAATGCAGCACCTCACAATTATCTGAATTAAACTCCATCTGCCACTTCTCAGCCTATTGGCCCATCTGGTCCAGATCCTGTTGTAATCTGAGGTAACCCTCTTCGCTGTCCACTACACATCCAATTTTGGTGTCATCTGCAAACTTACTAACTATACCTCTTATGCTCACATCCAAATCATTTATGTTAATTAAAAAGAGTAATGGACTCAGCACCGATCCTTGTGGCACTCCACTGGTCACAGGCCTCCAAGCTGAAAAACAACCCTCCACCACCACCCTCTGTCTTCTACCTTTGAGCCAGTTCTGTATCCAAATGGCTAGTTCTCCCTGTATTCCGTGAGATCTAACCTTGCTAATCAGTCTCCCATGGGGAACCTTGTTGAATGCCTTACTGAAGTCCATATAGATCACATCTACTGCTCTGCCCTCATCAATCTACTTTGTTACTTCTTCAAAAAACTCAATCAAGTTTGTGAGATATGATTTCCCAAGCAGAAAGCCATGTTGACTATCCCGAATCAGTCCTTGCCTTTCCAAATACATGCACATCCTGTCCCCCAGGATTCCCTCCAACAACTTGCCCACCACTGAGGTCAGGCTCACTGGTCTATAGTTCCCTGACTTGTCTTTACCCCACTCTTCTTAAACAGTGGCACCACTTTTGCCAACCTCCAGTCTTCCGGCACCTCACCTGTGACTATCGATGATACAAATATCTCAGCAAGAGGCCCAGCAATCACTTCTCTAGCTTCCCACAGAGTTCTTGGGTACATCTGATCAGGTCCTGGGGATTTATCCACCTTTACCCGTTTCAAAACATCCAGCACTTCCTCCTCTGTAATCTGGACATTTTGCAAGATGTCACCATCTATTTCCCTACAGTCTATATCTTCCATATCCTTTTCCACAGTAAATAGTGATGCAAAATATTCATTTAGTATCTCCCCCATTTTCTGTTGCTCCACACAAATGCTGCCTTGCTGATCTTTGAGGGGCCCTATTCTCTCCTTTGTTACATTTTTGTTAGAAGATAGAACATAGAACAATACAGCACAGAACAGGCCCTTCGGCCCACGATGTTGTGCCGAACATTTGTCCTAGCTTAAGCACCCATCCATGTACCTATCCAATTGCCGCTTAAAGGTCACCAGTGATTCTGACGAATCACTGTTCTTAATGTATTTGTAAAAACCCTTTGGATTCTCCTTAATTCTATTTGCCAAAGCTATCTCATGTCCCCGTTTTGCCCTCCTGATTTCCCTCTTAAGTATGCTCCTACTTCCTTTATACTCTTCTAATGAGTTACTCTATCTATCCTGTCTATACCTGACATATGCTTCCTTCTTTTTCTTAACCAAACCCTCAATTTCTTTAGTCATCCAGCATTCCCTATACCTACCAGCCTTCCCTTTCACCCTGACAGGAATATACTTTCTCTGAATTCTTGTTCTCTCATTTCTGAAGGCTTCCCATTTTCCAGCCATCCCTTTACCTGCGACCATTTGCCTCCAATTAGCTTTCAAAAGTTCTTGCCTAATACCATCAAAATTGGCCTTTCTCCAATTTAGAACTTCAACTTTTAGATCTGGTCTATCCTTTTCCATCACGATTTCAAAACGAAGAGAATTACGGTCGCTGGCCCCAAAGTGCTCCCCCACTGACACCTCAGTCACCTGCCCTGCCTTATTTCCCAAGAGTAGGTCAAGTTTTGCACCTTCTCTAGTAGGTACATCCACTTGTCTGCACCAACCATGAGGCCATTCAAAGCCAATCCCATCTGGATGCACATGGTCCGTACCCTCTATTCGCAGCTTGTTCATGTGTCCATCTAAATACTTTTGCTGTCATTAATGCTCCGATCACCTCCTCTGGCAGACTGTTCCAGGCACCTACCACACTCTGTGTAAGAGTCTTGCCTCACACATCTCCTTTAAACTCTCCCCCCCCCCACCTTAAACCTGTGCCCCCTAGTATGCGACATAACCATCCTGAGAAAAAGACTCTGACTATCCGTCCTATCCATGCATCTTATAATTTTATAAACTTCCAACAGCCCTCAGCCTCCGCTGCTCCAGTAAAAACAATCAAAGATTTTCCAACCTTTCCTTATAGCTAATACTCTTTATTCCAGGCAACATTCTGCTAAACCTCTTTTGCACCTTCTCCAAAGTCTCCACACCCTCCCTATCATGTGGTGACTAGAACTGCACACAATATTCCAAATGTGGATGAACTGAGGTTTAATACACTTGCGACATGACTCGTCAACTTTTGGACTCACTGCCTCAAGTAATGAAGGCAAGTATACTATACATCTTTTTTACTTTCTTAACCCACTTGTGTTGCCACTTTTTGGGAATGATGGACTTGTATCCCAAGATCCTTCTGTATACCAATACTTCAAAGAGGCCTGCCATTTACCAGGTACTTTCTTCTTGCGTTTTTTCTTGTAAACTGCACCATCTCACTATTCCGGAATAAACTCTGCGATTTCTCTGCCTATTTCTTCAACTAATCTATATCCTATTGTATGCATTGACGAATTTCCCCATTATCCACATCCCCAACAATGTTCATGTCATCTGCAAACTTACTAATCAGACCACTGACATTTTAATCCAAATCATTCACATATAATACAAACAACAGAAGTCCCAGCACTGATTCCTGTGGAATACCACAGGTCCCAGACCTCAGTCAGAAAAACATCAATCCACAATTACTCTCTGTCTTCTAAGAAAATGTCAATTTTGTATCCAACTTACCAACTCACTATGGATCCCATGTGATTTAATCTTCTGTATAGCTGACCATGAGTGGCCTTGTCAATTTTGTTATTTAAGTCTATGTAGACAATATTCACCGCTCTACCCTCACCAATCATCTTTGTCACTTCCTCAAAAACTCATTTTTTTGAGAAAAACCTCTTCCCCACAAAATTATGCTGACTATACCAAATAAGTCCATTCTTTTCCTAACTTCATTGTGTTTTTTGAGGAAGTAATGACGATGATTGAGGGCCCAGTGGGGAGGTTACAGAGTCTTTTTTTCCCCAGGGTGAAAATGTCAATTAGGAGTAAGTGAGGACTGCAGATGCTGGAGATCAGAGTCGAGAGTGTGGTGCTGGAAAAACACAGCAGGTCAGGCAGCATTCGAGGAGCAGGAGAATCAATGTTCCAGTCATAAGCCCTTCATCAGGAATGAGGAAGGTGGGCAGGGGAGCTGAGAGATAAACGGGAAGGAGTGGGATTTGTGGAAAAGTAGCTGGGAATGCAATAGGTAGATGAAGGTGCAGGTGGAAGTGATAGGTTGGAGGGGAGGGTGGAGCAGATTGGTGGGAAGGAAGGAAGATGGATGGGTAGGACTGGCACCAAGTTGGAGGCTTGGGATTGGGATAAGGTGGGAGCAGAGGAAATGAGAAAACTGGTGAAATCCACATTGATCCCATACAATTGCAGGGTCCCATGGCGGAAGATGAGACGTTCTTCCTCCAAGTAAGGGTTTGGTGATGGAGGAGGCCCATGACCTGCATGTCCTTGGTGGGGTTAAAATATTTAACTATTTGGCAGTGGGGTTAGTTGATGCGGGTGTCCTAGAAATGTTCTCTGAAACAGTCTGCAAGTTGACGTCCTGTCTCCTTGATGTAGGGGAGACTACATCGGGTGCAATGGATGCAGTAAATGACATGTGTGGAACTTCAGGTAAATTTCTGACCAATGTGGAAGGAACCTTTGGAGCCTTGGACGGAGGTAAATGGGGAGAGGTTTGGGCGCAGGTTTTGCACTTCTTGCGGTGGCAGGGGAAGGTGTTGGGAATGGACGGTGGGTTGGTCGGATGGAATGTGAGGACTGGGGTGGGGAGGCAGGGAGTTCGGTCCTTGTTGCGATTGGAGGAGTGGGAAGTGGCGGAGATGCACTGTAGGGTACAGTTGACCACATGGGAAGGGAAATTGCAGTCTTTCGGGAAGGAGGCTATCAAGGATGTTCTATGTTGGGAGCAGATGCAGTGGAGGCAGAAGAATTGGGAATAAGGGATAGCATTTTTACAGGAGGTAGGGTGTGTGGAGGTGTAGTCTAGGTAGCTGTGGAAGTCGGTGGGTTTGTAGTAAATGTCCGTGTTTAGTTGGTCAGCGGAGATGGAGATGGAGAGATCCAGGAAGGGAAGGGAGATGTCCAAGACAGTCCAGGTGAATCTGAGGTCAGGGTGAAAGGTGTTAGTGAAGTTGATGAACTGGTCAACCTCCTTGTGGGAGCACGAGGTAGCGCCGATGCAGTCATTGATGTAGCGGAGGAAGTGATGGGGGTGGTGCCGGTGTAGGTGCGGAAGATGGACTGTTCCACATACCCAACAAAGAGGCAGGCATAGCTAGGTCCATGTGGGTGCCCATGACTGCCCCTTTAGTTTGGAGAAAGTGGGAGGATTGGAAGGAGAAGTTGTTAAGAATGAAGACCAGTTCAGCCTGGTGGATGAGGGTATTAGTGGAGGGGTGCTGGTTGGGACAAACCAGTGAGAGGAAGAAACACAGGGCTTGGAGACCTTCACTGTGGTGGATCGATGTGTACAGGGACTGGTTTCCATGGTGAAGATGAGGCATTGGGGCCAGGGAAACAAAAGTCTTGGAGGAGGTGAAGGGCATGGGTAGTGTCCTGAATGTAGGTGGGGAGTTCCTGGACTAAGAGGGACAGGACGGTATCAAGGTATGCAGAGATGATTTCAGTGGAACAGGAGCAGGCTGAGACAGTGGGTCAGCCGGGACAGTCAGGTTTGTGAATCTTTGGTCAGAGATAGAATCGGGCCATGCAGGGTTCACGGACAATGAGGTTGGAGGCTGTGGATGGGAGATCCCCTGAGGTGATGAGATTGTGGATGGTCTGGGAGGTGAGGACACGGTCGAGGGGGCAGTAGGAGGAAGTGTCTGCGAGTTGGTGTCTGGCCTCAGTGGGGTAGAGGTCCGTGCACCAGCTACCACAGCATCCCCTCACCACCCAAACCCCGCCCCCCCACCCCTTGTCTGTGGGTTTGATGGTGAGGTTGGGGTTGGAGTGGTGGGAGTGGAGGGCTGAATTTTGTGAGGCTGGGAGGTTGGAGTGGGTGAAAGGGCTGGACAGGTCGAGGTGGTCTATGTCTCAGCGGCAGTTGGAAATAAAGAGATTGAGGGTGAGTAACAGACCAGTATGGGGTGCCCCAGTGAATGGGGGTGCTGGAGATGGAACAAGGGGTCCTCAGAGGGTGGGTGGGAGTCATAGAGATGTGCAGCATGAAAACAGACCCTTCAGTCCTACCCATCCATGCTGACCAGATATCCCAACCCAATCTAGCCCCATCTGCCAGCACCCGGCCCATATGAAATGTCAATTGTGAGGGGATATAGGTTTTGGTAAAAGAGAGTAAGTTTAAAGGAGATGTGTGAGGTAAGGTTTTTACAGAGTGGGTGGTAAATGTGTGGAATGTGCTGCCAGAGGAGGTGATAGAAGCAGATACAATCGCAAGATTTAAGAGGCATCTTGACAAATGCATGAACAGGCAGGGGACAGAGAGATATGGACCATAGAGGCAAAAGGGTTTTAGTTAGAAAGGTGTCATGTGTCAGTTTGATGGGCCAAAGGGCCTGTTCCTGTGCTGTAATGTTCTTTCTTCTTTGAGATTTAGGGAGTTCACATGCCTAGCTCTTTAAACTGCAACGAGCAGGTGCAAGAGTAATGAAGAACACTAATGGCCTCCATATCGAAAGGGCTGCAGTATAGGGCAACAGCAGTATAGGGCAACAGCAGTATAGTGCTGCAGTAAAGGGCAGCAGCAGTAAAGGGCAGCAGCAGTATAGGGCAGCAGCAGTATAGGGCAGCAGCAGTATAGGGCAGCAGCAGTATAGGGCAGCAGCAGTATAGTGCTGCAGTAAAGGGCTGCAGCAGTATAGGGCTGCAGTATAGGGCTGCAGTATAGGGCAACAGCAGTACAGGGCAACAGCAGTACAGGGCAACAGCAGTACAGGGCAACAGCAGTACAGGGCAACAGCAGTACAGGGCAACAGCAGTATAGTGCTGCAGTAAAGGGCTGCAGCAGTATAGGGCTGCAACATAGGGCTGCAGCAGTATAGGGCTGCAGTACAGGGCAACAGCAGTACAGGGCAACAGCAGTACAGGGCAACAGCAGTACAGGGCAACAGCAGTATAGTGCTGCAGTAAAGGGCTGCAGCAGTATAGGGCTGCAACATAGGGCTGCAGCAGTATAGGGCTGCAACATAGGGCTGCAGCAGTATAGGGCTGCAGTTTAGGGCTGCAGCAGTATAGGGCTGCAGTATTGGGCGGCAGCTTATAGGGCTGCTGCAGTATAGGGCTGCAGTATAGGGCTGCAGCAGTATAGAGCTGCAGTATAGGGCTGCTGCAGTATAGGGCTGCTGCAGTATAGGGCTGCTGCAGTATAGGGCTGCAGTATTGGGCGGCAGCTTATAGGGCTGCTGCAGTATAGGGCTGCAGTATAGAGCTGCAGTATAGGGCTGCAGCAGTATAGGGCTGCTGCAGTATAGGGCTGCTGCAGTATAGGGCTGCTGCAGTATAGGGCTGCAGTATAGGGCTGCAGCAGTATAGGGCTGCAGCAGTATAGGGCTGCAGCAGTATAGGGCTGCAGCAGTATAGGGCTGCAGCAGTATAGGGCTGCAGTAGTATAGGGCTGCAGTAGTATAGGGCTGCAGTATAGGGCTGCTGCAGTATAGGGCTGCAGTATAGTTAGACCCTATTTGGAGTTCTGACAGTACATCTGGGCACACCTTAGGAAAGAGGTTTTGGACCTGGGGGGAGTTCAAAGTACTGGAAGGAGTTACAAAGATGACTTCAGGAGTTAAATTATGAGGAGAGTATTGTCAAATAGGCATTTATTGCCTAAAATCTAGAAGGTCAGAGGATGATCTGATCAAGGTTTTCAGAGTATTAACAGGGAAAGACAAGGAAAAAAAAGATAAATTATTTCCATTTGTTGAAGAATTAGGGGAAGGCCATTCAGGAGACATATTAGAAACCAATTCTTCATGCAAAGTGTAGTGGAGGTTTGGAACTCTCTCAAATGCTGGCCAATGCTAATTCAAATGTTAACTTTAAATTTGAGAAGTTTTTATTAAGCAGGGGTATCAAGGGATATGAGCTCAAGCTAGGCATCTGGAGGGAGGCCACAAACCAGCCGTGAATTATTGAATAGTGGAGCATCTTCAAGGGGCTAAATGACCTACTCCTATTCCTATGTTGCTCTGAGGTTTTGATCATGGTGAAACGTTTCTCATCCCCTTCTTCTGTCTTCTCCCCATGCCCCTTGATCCTCTTACTAATCACGAACCTCTCTATCTCTGTCTTAATACACTCATTGGCCTCCACAGCCCTCTGTGACAATGCATTCCACAGACTGACCACCTTCGAGCTGAAGAAATTCCTCCCTGTCTCAGTTATAGAGTCATAGAATCATATTGACGTACAACATGGAAAAAGACCCTTCGGTCTAACCCGTCCATGCTGACCAGATATCCCAACCCAATCTAGTCCCACCTGCCAGCACCCGGCCCATATCCCTCCAAACCCTTCCTATTCAGATACCCATCCAAATGCCTCTTAAATGTTGCAATTGTACCAGCCTCCACCACATCATCTGGCAGCTCATTCCATACACGTACCACCCTCTGAATGAAAATGTTACCCCTTAGGTCTCTTTTATATCTTTCCCCTCTCACTCTTAACCTATGCCCTCTAGTTCTGGACTCCCCCACCCCAGGGAAAAGACTTTGTCTATTTACCCTATCCATGCCCCTCATAATTTTGTAAACCTCTATAAGGTCACCCCTCAGCCTCCAGCGCTCCAGGGAAAACAGCCCCAGCCTGTTCAGCCTCTCCCTGTAGCTCAGATCCTCCAACCCTGCCAACACCCTTGTAAATCTTTTCTGAACCCTTTCAAGTTTCACAACATCTTTCCGATAGGAAGGAGACCAGAATTGCACGTAATATTCCAACAGTGGCTGAACCAATGTCCTGTACAGCTGCAACATGACCTCCCAACTCCTGTACTCAATACTCTGACCAATAAAGGAAAGCATACCGAACGCCTTCTTCACTATCCTATCTATCTGCGACTCCACTTTCAAGGAGCTATGAACCTGTACTCCAAGGTCGCTTTGTTCAGCAACACTCCCTAGGACCTTACCATTAAGTCCTGCTAAGATTTGCTTTCCCAAAATGCAGCACCTCGCATTTATCTGAATTAAACTCCATCTGCCACTTCTCAGCCTATTGGCCCATCTGGTCCAGATCCTGTTGTAATCTGAGGTAACCCTCTTCGCTGTCCACTACACCTCCAATTTTGGTGTCATCAGCAAACTTACTAACTATACCTCTTACGCTCGCATCCAAATCATTTATATAAAAGACGAAAAGTAGTGGACCCAGCACTGATCCTTGTGGCACTCCACTGGTCACAGGCCTCCAGTCTGAAAAACAACCCTTCACAACCGCCCTCTGTCTTCTACCTTTCAGCCAATTCTGTATCCAAATGGCTAGTTCTCCCTGTATTCCATGAAATCTAACCTTGCTAATCAGTCTCCCATGGGGAACCTTGTCGAACGCCTTACTGAAGTCCATATAGATCACATCTACCGCTCTACCCTCATCAATCCTCTTTGTTACTTCCTCAAAAAATTCAATCAAGTTTGTGAGACATGATTTCCCATTTACAAAGCCATGTTGACTATCCCGAATCAGTCCTTGCCTTTCCAAATATATGTACATCCTGTCCCTCAGGATTCCCTCCAACAACTTGACCACCACCGACGTCAGGCTCACTGGTCTGTAGTTCCCTGGCATGTCCTTACCACCCTTTTTAAACAGTGGCACCATGTTAGCCAACCTTCAGTCTTCTGGCACCTCACCTGTGACTATCGATGATACAAATATCTCAGCAAGAGGCCCAGCAATCACTCCTCTAGCTTCCACAGAGTTCTCGGGTACACCTGATCAGGTCCTGGGGATTTATCCACCTTCAACCATTTCAAGACATCCAGCACTTCCTCCTCTGTAATCTGGACATTTTTTCAAGATGTCACTATCTATTTCCCTACATCCTATACCTTCCATGTCCTTTTCCACAGTAAATACTGATGCAAAATACTCATTTAGTATCTGCCCCATCTCCTGCAGCTCCACACAAAGGCCGCCTTGCTGATCTTTGAGGCACCCTATTCCCTCCCTAGTTACCCTTTTGTCCTTAATGTATTTGTAAAAACCCTTTGGATTCTCCTTAACTCTATTTGCCAAAGCTCTCTCTTGTCCACTTTTTGCCCTCCAGACTTGTCTCTTAAGTAAACTCCTACTGCCTTAATACTTTTCTGAGGATTCACTTGATCAATCCTGTCTACACCTTACATATGCTTCGTTCTTTGTCTTAACCAAACCCTCAATTTCTTTAGTCATCCAGCATTCCCTCTACCTACCAGCCTTCCCTTTCACCCTGACAGGAATATACTTTCTCTGGATTCTTGTTATCTCATTTCTGAAGGCTTCCCATTTTCCAGCCATCCCTTTACCTGCGAACATCTGCGCCCAATCAGCTTTCGAAAGTTCTTGCCTAATACCATCAAAATTGGCCTTTCTCCAATTTAGAACTTCAGCTTTTAGATCTGGTCTATCCTTTTCCATCACGATTTTAAAACGAAGAAAATTATGGTCCCTGGCCCCAAAGTGCTCCCCCACTGACACCTCAGTCACCTGCCCTGCCTTATTTCCCAAGAGTAGGTCAAGTTTTGCACCTTCTCTCGTAGGTACATCCACATAATGAATCAGAAAACTGTCTTGTACACACATAAATTCCTCTCCATCTAAACCCTTAACACTATGGCAGTCCCAGTCTATGCTTGGAAAGTTAAAATTCCCTACCATAACAGGCAGGCAAGGAAGGAGCTTAAAAATGATCTGAGGAGAGCCAGGAGGGGGCAAGAGAAAGGCTTGGGCAGAACGGATTAGGGAGAACACAAAGGCATTTTACATTTATGTGAGGAATAAGAGAATGGTCAAAGAAAGAGTAGGGCCGATCAGGGATAGCATAGGGAACTTGTGTGTGGAGTCTGAGGAGGTAGGGGAAGCCCTAAATGAGTTTTTTGCTTCTGTCTTTACAAAAGAAACGAACTTTGTAGTGAATGAAACCTTTGAAGAGCAGGTGTGCATGCTGGAATGGATAGAGATAGAGGAAGCTGATGTACTGAAAATTTTGTCAAACATTAAGACTGACAAGTTGCCAGGCTCGGACCAGGTTTGTCCTCGGCTGCTTTGGGAAACGAGAAATGCAATTGCTTCACCACTTGCGGAGATCTTTGCATCCTCGCTCTCCACTGGAGTCGTTCCTGAGGACTAGAGAGAGGCAAACGTAATTCCCCTCTTCAGGAAAGGAAATAGGGAAATCCCCGGCAATTACAGACCAGTCAGTCTCACGTCTGTCATCTGCAAGGTGTTAGAAAGGATTCTGAAGGATAGGATTTATGACCATCTGGAAGAGCATGGCTTGATTAAATGCAGTCAACACGGCTTTGTGAGGGGCTGGTCATGCCTCACAAACCTTATCGAGTTCTTTGAGGATGTGACTAGAAAAGTTGATGAGGGTCGAGCTGTGGATGTGGTATACATGGTCTTCAGCAAGGCATTTGATAAGGTTCCCCATGGTAGGCTCGTTCAGAGGTCAGGAGGAATGGGATACAGGGGAACTTAGCTGTCTGGATACAGAATTGGCTGGCCAACAGAAGACAGCGAGTGGTAGTAGAAGGAAAATATTCTGCCTGGAAGTCTGTGGTGAGTGGTGTTCCACAGGGCTCTGTCCTTGGGCCTCTACTGTTTGTAATTTTTATTAATGACTTGGATGAGGAGATTGAAGGATGGGTCAGCAAGTTTGCAGATGACACAAAGGTTGGAGGTGTCGTTGACAGTATAGAGGGCTGTTGTAGGCTGCAGCGTGACATTGACAGGATGCAGAGATGGGCTGAGAGGTGGCAGATGGAGTTCAACCTGGATAAATGCGAGGTGATGCATTTTGGAAGGTCGAATTTGAAAGCTGAGTACAGGATTAAGGATAGGATTCTTGGCAGTGTGGAGGAACAGAGGGATCTTGGTGTGCAGGTACATAGATCCCTTAAAATGGCCACCCAAGTGGACAGGGTTGTTAAGAAAGCATATGGTGTTTTGGCTTTCATTAACGGGGGATTGAGTTTAAGAGTCGTGAGATCTTGTTGTAGCTCTATAAAACTTTGGTTAGACTGCACTTGGAATACTGTGTCCAGTTCTGGTCGCTCTTTTATAGGAAAGATGTGGATGCTTTGGAGAGGGTTCAGAGGAGGTTTACCAGGACGCTGCCTGGACTGGAGGGCTTATCTTATGAGGAGAGGTTGACTGAGCTCAGACTTTTTTCATTGGAGAAAAGGAGGAGGAGAGAGGGGACCTAATTGAGGTAAACAAGATAATGAGAGGCATAGATAGAGTCAATAGCCAGAGACTATTTCCCAGGGCAGAAATGACTGACACGAGGGGTCATAGTTTTAAGTTGGTTGGAGGAAAGTACAGAGGGGATGTCAGAGGCGGGTTCTTTGCATAGAGAGTTGTGAGAGCATGGAATGCGTTGCCAGCAGCAGTTGTGGAAGCGAGGTCATTAAGGACATTTAAGAGACTCCTGGACATACATATGGTCACAGAAATTTGAGGGTGCATATATGAGGATCAGTGGTCGGCACAACATCGTGGGCTGAAGGGCCTGTTCTGTGGTGTACTGTTCTATGTTCTATGTTCTATAACCACCCTATTATTCTTACAGATTACTGAGGTCTCCTTACAAATTTGTTTCTCAATTTCCCTTTGACTATTGGGGGGTCTATAATACAATCCCAATAAGGTGATCATCCCTTTCTTATTTCTCAGTTCCACCCAAATACCTTCCCTGGATGTATTTCCAGGAACATCGTCCACCAGTATAGTTGTAATGCTATCCCTTATCAAAAACACCAGTCCCCAACTTCTCTTGCCTCCCTTTCTGTCCTTCCTGTACCATTTGTATCCTGGAACATTAAGCTGCCAGTCCTGCCCATCCCTGAGCCATGTTTCTGTAATTGCTATGATATCCCAGTCCCATGTTCCTAACCATGCCCTGAGTTCATCTGCCTTCCCTGTTAGGCCCCTTGCATTGAAATAAATGCAGTTTAATTTATTACTCCGACCTTGTCCCTGCCTGCCCTGACTGTTTGACTCACTTCTGTTCTCAGCTGTACCCGTCTCAGATCGATCTCTTTCCTCACTATCTCCCTGGGTCCCCCCCCCCCTTACTAGTTTAAATCCTCCCGAGCATCTCTAGTAAATCTCCCTGCCAGTGTATTACTCCCCTTCCAATTTAGGTGCAATCCATCCTTCTTGTACAGGTCACTTCTACCCCAAAAGAGATTCCAGTGATCCAAAAATGTGAATCCTTCTCCCATACACCAACTCCTCAGCCATGTATTCATCTGCTCTATCCTCCTATTCCTGCCCTCACTAGCTCGTAGCACTTGGAGTAATCCAGACATTACTAACCTTGAGGACCTCCTTTATAAATTTCTGCCTAACTCTGTAATCGCCCTTCAGAGTCTCAACCTTTTCCCTTCCTATGTCATTGGTTCCAATGTAGACAATGACCTCTTGCTGGCCCCTCTCCCCCATGAGAACATTCTGCACCCTCTCTGAGGCATCCTTGATCCTGGCACCAGGGAGGCAACACACTATTCTGAGTTTTCACTGCTGGCCACAGAAATGTCTGTCTGTACCTCGGACTAGAGAGTCTCCTAAGACAATCGATCGCTTGGAACCCAACGTACCTCTCATTACATTGAGCCATTCTCAAAACCAGAAACTTGGCTATTGGTGCTACATTCCCTTGAGAATCTATCACTCCCTACATTTTCCAAAACAGCATGCTTGTTTGAGATGGGGATAACTACGGAAGACTCCTGCACTACCTGCCTACCTCTTTTACTTTTCCTTGAGTTCACCCATCTATGTAACTGTACCTGAGACTTTCCCTCTTTCCTATAACTTCCATCCATCATATCACCTTGCTCTTGTAAATTCCTCATTGCCTCTAACTCCTCTCCAACTGATCCATTTGATCTGATAGGATTCGCAACCAAAGGCATTTATTGCAGATATAATCCTCAGTAACCCGTAAACTCTCCCTAAACTCTCACATCTGACAAGAAAAGCATATCACTCTATTAAAGGCCATTTTTGCTTTTTTCAATCTGAAGACCCAGAAAATAGCACCAAATTACCCCTCTACAAAACACCGTTCCAGGTTAAATTAATACTTATGGCTTATATTTTACATGTAATCAAGAGACATAGCTCAGTAAAACATATAATGAAGAAAGAACTCACTCTACTCACTACTTCAGACTTACTTTAAGGCCACGCTTAAAATCTACTTATCTGTTGTAGTGGTTCTGTTCGCCGAGCTGGGAGTTTTTGTTGCAAACTTTTCGTCCCCTTTCTAGGTGACATCCTCAGCGCTTGGGAGCCTCCTGTGAAGTGCTTCTGTCATGTTTCCTTCGGATTTATATCCACTTATCTGCTTCTGTGCTGTGACCGCTCCCAGACAGGTTCCTCCAAGATCAGGTGTGAATTTCACTGTTTTTTTAAACAGTGCACTACGACATCCAGTGATACATGAATTCATCAGCAAAGCCAGTAACTGCTAACTCTGTCAGTTAGCAATGTGGGTTCCTTTCTCTCTCTCTCTCTCCTGCACTGACCTCACCATGTGCTTCCTTTGTCTGTTCTTCTCCCTTTTAAAACTGCTGTTGTTTTGACTTTTTTTTCTCCAAAGTTCCAAAATAACACAAGAGCGTATAAAACAGCAATTGCTGCTCATGGAGTTTGAGGAAATCTCCTCCAACATCTAAACTACCTCAAAAAAAGAGCAGCTGTTACAACCAGAAATTTTTCCCATCCTCCATCTTGGATTACCCAGAATCCTTGTTTAAAATTTAAAGTTACAAAGGATCAGCCCTTCATTCTGAAGCTGTGCCCCCAGGTGTATAGTGATTATAATGAGTTTAGCCAGGTGGTTCTCATAGAATATGAGTTCTCCAATTGAGGCTGTTAATCTGGTCCAATCAGGGAGCCCTGGCTAACAGATATAAAGAGAAGTGTCCACTGTTACGTTAGGGCCCGGGTGTCCTTGGAGAAGGAGCACGCGGTGTCCACCAACACCCTGGAGTTGTTCAGGGAGAGGTGGGCGCCGCAGGGAGTGGAGTGCATCATCTCCCCCTCCAACTCTATTTTGATTTAGTCCCTGCCCTCCCCTTCACTGTTCTGATCACACAGCATTGCCCTTTGATGTGAAGGGCACTGCTCGTCACAGGCCACTCGGGTGTTTTCCTACTTTTCCTGGTGGTGGAAATTAAATAAAGATTTGTGCACTTTATGTCTCTCACTGTGTCTCACAGCTGCACACAAAAAAAAGGAAAAAAAAGAAAAAAAGAATAAAAAAAAAATAAAAAAAAAAATAACCAGGACATTTGAATAAAGATTTGAACACCTTGTCTCTCACTGTGTCTCACAGCTGCACACACACACCATGGGTGCTGGGGTTAAAAATAATAAGCACTACCGCAGTTAGGCGGTAGTGTGGGGGTTAATAAAAAAAAAAGATTAACAGGGAATAAAGGCACTGCTTGTCACAGGCCACTCGGGTGTTTTCCTACTTTTCCTGGTGGTGGAAATTAAATAAAGATTTGTGCACTCTGTGTCTCTCACTGTGTCTCACACCTGCACACACACACCATGGGTGCTGGGAAAAAATAAGCACTACCGCAGTAAAAAAAAAGAACAGGCATCCTCACTCGGGTGTTTCCTATCTTCCTGGTGGTGGAAATTGAATAAAGATTCGTACACCTTGTGTCTAAAGAAAGAGAAAAAAAAAAATAAACAGAAAAAAAAACAAAAAATAAACAGGAGTGTTTTGATGTGAAGGGCACTGCTTGTCACTGGACCACTCGGGTGTTTTGCCTGTTATTTGGGCTGGACCAGTGGCAGTGTGTAGCTGTGCAAGAAGAGGAAGACAGAGAAAAGAAGAGAGAATAAAGAGAAGTGTCCACTGTTACGTTAGGGCCCGGGTGTCCTTGGAGAAGGAGCACGCGGTGTCCACCAACACCCTGGAGTTGTTCAGGGAGAGGTGGGCGCCGCAGGGAGTGGAGTGCATCATCTCCCCCTCCAACTCTATTTTGATTTAGTCCCTGCCCTCCCCTTCACTGTTTGTTCACACAGCATTGCCCTTTGATGTGAAGGGCACTGCTTGTCACAGGCCACTCGGGTGTTTTCCTACTTTTCCTGGTGGTGGAAATTGAATAAAGATTTGTACACCTGTGTCTCTCACTGTGCCTCACACCTGCACACACAAAAGAAGAGAGAAAAATAAAGAGAAGTGTCCACTGTTACGTTAGGGCCCGGGTGTCCTTGGAGAAGGAGCACGCGGTGTCCACCAACACCCTGGAGTTGTTCAGGGAGAGGTGGGCGCCGCAGGGAGTGGAGTGCATCATTTCCCCCTCCAACTCTATTTTGATTTAGTCCCTGCCCTCCCCTTCACTGTTTTGATCACACAGCATTGCCCTTTGATGTGAAGGGCACTGCTCGTCACAGGCCACTCGGGTGTTTTCCTACTTTTCCTGGTGGTGGAAATTAAATAAAGATTTGTGCACTTTATGTCTCTCACTGTGTCTCACAGCTGCACACACACACCATGGGTGCTGGGGTTAAAAATAATAAGCACTACCGCAGTTAGGCGGTAGTGTGGGGGTTAAAAGAAAAAAAAGAAAAAAAAAAAAAAAGAAAAAAAAAATAAAGAGAAGTGTCCACTGTTACGTTAGGGCCCGGGTGTCCTTGGAGAAGGAGCACGCGGTGTCCACCAACACCCTGGAGTTGTTCAGGGAGAGGTGGGCGCCGCAGGGAGTGGAGTGCATCATTTCCCCCTCCAACTCTATTTTGATTTAGTCCCTGCCCTCCCCTTCACTGTTTTGATCACACAGCATTGCCCTTTGATGTGAAGGGCACTGCTCGTCACAGGCCACTCGGGTGTTTTCCTACTTTTCCTGGTGGTGGAAATTAAATAAAGATTTGTGCACTTTATGTCTCTCACTGTGTCTCACAGCTGCGCACACACACCATGGGTGCTGGGGAAAAAAAAAATAAAGAGAAGTGTCCACTGTTACGTTAGGGCCCGGGTGTCCTTGGAGAAGGAGCACGCGGTGTCCACCAACACCCTGGAGTTGTTCAGGGAGAGGTGGGCACCACAGGGAGTGGAGTGTATTGTTTCCCCCTCCAACTCTATTTTGATTTAGTCCTTGCCCTCCCCTTCACTGTTTGATCACACAGCATTGCCCTTTGATGTGAAGGGCACTGCTTGTCACTGGCCACTCGGGTGTTTCCTTTCTTCCTGGTGGTGGAAATTTGAATAAAGATTCGTGCAACTTGTGTCTCTCACTGTGTCTCACACCTGCACACACACACCATGGGTGCTGGGGAAAAAGTAAGCACTACCGCAGTTAGGCGGGAGTGTGGGGATAATGGAAAAAAAGAGAAGTGTCAGAGGTTCTGTTCACTCTGAGAGTTGTTTGTGTCAAAGTCACTCCACATGTAAATAAAGGGTGACTTGGTGACAGGACACTGAAGTTATTTCAGGGTTCTAGTCACTCCCATTAGTGGAAACATCTTCTCCATGTCAACACTGTCCATTACTTTCCAAGTTCTAAAAAGAACATGAATAAAGGGGTGGTATGGTGTCTCAGTGGTTAGCACTGCTGCCTCACTGTGCCAGACCCAGATTTCATTTCAGCGTTGGGTGACTGTCTGTGTGGAGTTTGCACATTCTCCCTGTGACTGTGTGGGTTTTCTCTGCGTGCTCCGGTTTCCTCCCACAGTCCAAAGATGTGCAGGTTAGATGGATTGGGAAATGCGTTACAGGGATAAGTTAGGGTGATGGGTCAGGGTGGGATGTTCTTTGGAAGGTTGGTGAGGGAGGAATGGTCTGCTCCCACACTGTAGGGATTCTATGATTATGCCCACAGCCTCCTCAAATTTCCACTCTCCCTGCACCTTAATGCTGATCCTAGCCCTGTGTCTTGTGAACTTTAAATTCAGACAGCCTTTCCAATGTCTCCTTCTTAACATTTGTAACCCCTCTAGTGACTGAGTTACCTTGTATTTCATCACAGCTTGGGCAGCACATTGGTCCTGAACAAAGCTGAATGTAAATTATTTATTTAACTCCTCATCGATGACCCCATAGCACCTCCATATAAATCTCTTCTTGACCATCACCACCTCCACTCCCCCAATCAGCCCTTCCCTCCTTTTACCACCCTTTTAATGTTGTACTTACTGAAAACTTTGGGATTCCATTAAAAGTAAGTGCCTGTCTCTCTTCATGATCCCGCTCTGATTCTCTTATTTGTTTTTACATCTGTCTTTTGAATCTTCTATATTCAGCCTGGATCTCGTTGTATTTTCGACCTGATGCCTGTCATGAGCACATTTTGTTTTTATCTTAAATCTTAATTTCTATCTCTTTTGTCAATGTAGGAGTTTTGGCTTTATTTGTCCTCCCTTTCCTTTCGAGACATTGTACCTTGAGGCCTGACTTTTCCTTTCTTTGGAAAACCCATTTGTTACAGTTTGTCCTTTCAACTCGTGACTCCATTTCATTCAGCCCAGATCAGTTTTTATGAATTTGATTTCCCCCCAATTACTTATTATTACACTGGATTATTTATTATCCTTTTCCATAGCCAGTTTAAACCTTCTTATAAAGTCATCACTGTTACCAGTGTTCTCTCGCTAACGCTTAATCTACTCATTACAATCAATCAAGTTTAACAATGCCTTCTTTCTCATTGGACTGGAGTGAACTGCTGTAGAAAATATTCTTAAACACAATCTAGGAACTCCTCACCCTCTCTGCGCTTTACATTATCATTATCCAAATTTATTTTCAGATAATTTAAGTTCCCTGTTATAACTACTCTGTAATTGTTGCTCCTGTCTAATATTTCCTTGCAGTATGTTCCTCTGTATTGTTCCCAAATTGATAGCCTACAGATGACACTGAGTAATGTAATTGTACTTGCTTTGTTTCTTGGTTGTAACCAAATAGATTCTGTTCTCAAGTGCTCTGACACACTCTCTTACTCAAACATAACCAAAACTCTCTTTTCGAAGATCACAAGTCCAGATTTCAAATTACCTTACAGGGTTAAATTACCTTACAGGTTTTTTGGATTTTTTTTGCACTGATGACATGTTGTCTATAGAGTAATTGTTTTTACTTTGACAGTTGTTTGGGTGAGTCTAGATCCTTTCATGTTTTAGAATTTTTTTTCTTTTAAGCATTCTTGCTTTTTCTGTTCCTTTCCCACACGGAGAGAGGAAGTTGAGGAGAAAGATTATACATTCTCTCTGCTGCCCTGGCTTATAGCATGCTGCAGTTCACCTGGTGACAGGGTTATCATCAGGCACAAGTTCCTCAACTTAAAATATTCTCATTGCTGCTCAGTCTCAAATTCTCTCCCTCAAAAATTCTTCTTCTTCAAAAGAAAACAGTATAGCACTGTACACCTCAAAAATGTGCACATTTGGTTTTCAAATTGCAAAGCTCCCTTGATATTTCAATTGTGTAGCAGACCACGTTTCATTTCAGTTTGTCAACCCAAAAAACAGAAATACGTGTTCTCCGATATGCTTCCAACCTTAATGAGATGACATTCCATTTTCAAATCCATTTCATCTCCAGGTAAATAAAACACAGACAAAATGCACTTTGGGAAGAATAACAGGAAGGCAGAGTACTTGGTCATTGGAAGGATTCTTGGTAGTGTGGATGTGCAGAGGGATCTTGGAGTCCATGTACATAGATCCCTGAAAGTTGCCACCCAGGTGGATAGTGCTGTTAAGAAGGCATATGGTGTGTTAGGTTTCATTCGTAGAGGGATTGAGTTCCGGAGCAGCAATATCATGCTGCAACTATACTGGTGCGACCACACTTGGAATATTGTGTACAGTTCTGGTGCCCATATTTCAGGAAGGATATAGAAACATTGGAGAAGGTGCAGAGGAGATTTACCAGGATGTTGTCTGGTCTGGAGGGAAGGTCTTGTGAGGAAAGGCTGAGAGACTTAGGTCTGTTCTCATTGGCAAGAAGAAGGCTAAGAGGGGATTTAATAGAGACATACACCATGATCAGAGGATTAGATTGTGTAGACATTGAAAGTCTTTTTCCTCGGATGACGACGTCAGGTTGTGCGAGAGGGTGCAGCTACAAATTGAGGGGTGATAGATTTCAGACAGATGTCAGAGGCAGGTTCTTTACTCAGAGAGTGGTAAGGGCATGGAATGCCTCTGCCAAATAAACTCAGCCACATTAGGGAGATTTAAACAATCCTTGGATAAGCACATGGATGATTTTGGAACGGTGTAGGAGGAACGAGCTGAGAATAGTTCACAGGTTGGCGCAACATCGAGGGCTGAAGGGCCTGTTCTGTGCTGTATTGTCCTATGTTCTATGTTCTAAAACACACAAATTACATTCATTCACCTCCATTCATTCCTTCTACAGGATTTCAACTTTTATTGCCATTAACTTCCAAAATTCTTAAACTATTTCAGCACAATCACATTCTTAAACTGTATCTGTTATTATGTTATCTTCTCCACAATGTGAACCATTTTTACATTGACCGGGTGAATCCTGATGAAGGGCTTATGCCCGAAACGTCGAATTTCCTGTTCCTTGGATGCTGCCTGACCTGCTGCGCTTTAACCAGCAACACATTTTCAGCTCTGATCTCCAGCATCTGCAGACCTCACTTTTTACCGGGTGAATCCATGAAGTACATGAGAACAATGTTGCATTTCAAGTCTTATTTTTCACTAGAAAAAAAGCTAACAGATTGTGGTCAGTACATATTAGTGTTTCTTTGCAACTATGTCTGACATAGACTTCGCAAATGTTGAAGAACCAATAATGATCCCAAAATCTTGTTTTTCCACAGGGAGTACTACTTCTGATTTTGGCATGGTTTAATTTTTTTAGAACAATACCCCACTACCTCTCTATTCCCAATTCATTTCTTTGCAATACAACTGCACCAATCCCCCAAGTCACTTGCATCAATTGGCATTTTCAAAGGTTTCATAAAGACAGCTATTTGTGCTGAAATTACCTAGAAATTTCCAATTTAGTTTTAAGAACAGAGTTCCTTCACATGCTACTCTTCACAATCTGCCTACAGTAGGTCTGTGGAAGTTACCTTGTTTCTGTAGAGTCATGCTTGATCATCTTTATTACTAAGTCAACCAACTGTAATTGTTTGAACAGATCTGAAGAAGGGTTACACCCGAAATGTTGATTTCTGGCAGACTGGCTTGTTCTTCCAGTCTCTTGCTTGTCTAAAGGGGTCTTCTGGCTGCTTCACATCATCTTCCCAGGTGTTAGTGTAAAATACGCTTTGTCTAAATAAACTACACAGTCACTTTAGTTAAAAATTAAGTCATAAGCCTATGGAACATAGCAGGGGCATTTTAGAATCTGGTTGGTATCACCATTTAGTGTGGCAGAAGCTGATTGCTCTTTAGGTTTTGATGTGACAAGTACTTGTCAATATCCTGTCAATAAATCAATCTTAGAAAGAAATGAAGTGCTGCCAATTGTAACGAAAACATTTTCTCACTAGGGAATAGGGGACAAATTTGTATCTGCTACTACATTGACTTTGCTGTAATACTTGCAGAGTCTACTGGATCCATCCATTTTAGGAATTATCGCCAACAGCAAACTCCAACTGCTCTGGTAAGATTCAGTCAGGTGAATTTCTAGCGTATAGTGAATCTCCGTTTCTATCCCAAAAGGGATGTCACTTTACCAACACTGATTCCCACACATCCCACACATGGTTAGCTCACATAACACACCCAGGTGCATCTATGTAGATTTCCTTGAATTTCTTCAGTAATCTTCCTATATCTTGCCATCATTCTTCCTGCAACTAAGAAAATATGTTGTGTCAGTATCCCAGTATGACAATATTGGTGCATCATGTTCTCGGAGGGTCAATTCATGAACTGTTTCACCTCTCCTGGTAGCTCACTTTTACTGTCCCATCATCCTCCGTTACTCTTATCACCTGATTGAGACATTTGCTCTTCTTTATCTTTTTCCCTATGATGTCATTTTAAACATGTTCACTATTGGAACAACTTGCCTTCCTTCAACTCACTGTATCAACAAGATAAGTGACTTCACTAACCCTCCTAACTACCTTGTATTGGCCACTGAACCTCACTTTCAGAGGCGCATGCTGTAAAGGTAATGACTCTAACATTTGCCTCTTGTTTGAAATGTCCTAGTTGCAAAATGTTTGCCTGCTCATTCTTTCATCTTTGCTGTGAAGTTTTTAAATGCTCCTGTGTTACATTACATGCTCCCATGAGTCTCTCAAGAACCGTGGACCATATTGCCTTAAAAACTGTCTCTTAATCATTTTAACAGATCTCTTATCTCATGCTTGTAGATCAATTCAACTGGTCCAAATCCAGCGGGGAATCATTTCAGGAATCTCTGGTAGCAAACAATAAGAAATCCAATTTATTGTCCCAATCTGTGACAGTTTGCCTTCATCATTATTTTGAGTTGGATGATATCATTCTAAATTCCCTGTGTCTGTGGATGATGGGCAATGGACTGCAACTGTTTTATACTCAAGTTCATCATGATGTTCTGGGAAAAAAAGATATCAAATTAGAGCCTTGCTCTGATTATATTTCAATCGGTAGTTCATAATGAGTAGAGAAGCTATTTTTTTCCACTACTACCTCTCACTATCTTTCTTCCTTTTGAACCTCATTCGAGTCAATTCCATCCACAGGTCATTTGTACACAGTTCTTACTCACAGTGTTATGTTGATTTCAGGCCAGTTCACCACATTCTGCACCATTCTGATGAAGTTCAACTTAACCTGAAACATTGATCCAAATCTTCCAGTTTGTTACCAAGTCCCTCTTTCTAATTCTAACCAGACAAAATATGAACCACTTACCTGCCTCATTTGTCTGTTGACTTTCTGATGAAGGGTCTGCAATGCTCAGTCACTTCAGGAATCCTCGGAGGGAGCAACAATGAGAATCCGCAGCCAAGTCACAGTCACTTTTTACAGCATGAGCTGCAATATTCTGGTACATAGCAGAACCTCTCTGTGTGTTAGTGTGAGGAACTGTGTACGGATGGATGAGGCAAGTTGTTTAGCGTTTACGTGGGTGAGGTAATTGGTTAAGGAGGCTCAGGCAGTTAGGGTAAGTGGGTAAGGAAGGGGATAGGTGGCAGCTGGGTTTTTGAGTTGAGGGTCAGGAGGATTGTAGGAGTGAGGTTTGAGAGTGGAGTGTATTTAGGGAGGGTTTTCCCCAAGTTTTATGATTTTTCTGTCAACACTTCCTGGATAACTATTTAAGTTAGAACTATCCCTAGTCTCTAACTCTGAGCTGGAACTGAGTTTGGAGGGTCTTGGGGAGCAGACAATTGCCCAATTAGAATCTCAACTTTCCAGCAAAAGTCAGAAAGCTATTGTGTGAGGAACATTAAGGTCTGGATGTGTATCTTTGGTCATTCTGCAGTTTGCAGCATTCTGCCTCCTCCCCAGTTTCTCTCTCTCCACAGGAGCTGTGACCCATGGAGAAGTTCCAGCAGTTTGTTTTTATTTCAGATTTGCAGAAGTTTGTCCCACATTTCCAAAATAATCAGTGAAGACAATGCCAGTGAAACCACCTTCCCCGACAGCAAAGCCCACCCCACCCCACCCCACAAACCTCCTTCCCAATTGAAGCTGCTGTGTTCCCTTTCGAGGTCTGGGGATTTGAGCTCCAAGCTCCCTCTGTTCCTCTGCACCCTCAGAATCCAACCCATTATTGCCTAATCCCTCCACCTCCCCCTTCCCAAATGCAGCACCTCCCACTTCTTGGGACTGAGTTCCTGGGAATACATTCTACTGCAGTCTCCAACTTCCTGCCTCAAGAAAATGCTGGAAAGACTAGGACTATTTTGCCTGGAGTGTGGGAGGTTGAGGGGTGACCTTATTATAAAAGATTTTTATATAACCTTTTTAAACTTTATATAACGTCATGTAATAAGAGGTTCACGAAATCATGAGGGTCACAGATAAGGTGAATAGCAAATGTCTCTTCCTGAGAGGAGGAACTTTCAAAACCAGGGGCATATTTTTTAAGGTGACAGGAATAAGATTTAAAAGAGACCTGAGGAGGAACATTTTCACACACGAGGGTACTTCATGTGTGCGATAAATTGCTGGAGAAAGTGGCAGATGCAGGTACAGTTACAATATTTAAAAGATATTTAGACAGGTACACGAATAGGAAAGGTTTAGAGGAGTACAGGCCAACTGCGGGCACACGGTACTAACTTAGTTGAGGTTGTCATGGACAAGCTGAAGTGTTTCCATGCTGTATGACTCTATAAATGGTGTGTTTGTGTTGGGGGGGTCGGGGGCATTGTATACACTTGGGGAAAATAAGCAAGGTTTGAGGAAAACACAACCAATAAATGGTCAGATTTCCAACAATGAATAAATCAAAACAGTAGTTATAGTCACTGCCTGGCAGACAAGGGCAGGGTAGAGGAACTTGTGAGGACTGGAGAAGATTAGTGAGGATGGAAGGCCAGATTGTTAAGGCTTGGATAGAAGTGAAAGGTCCTCATAAAATGAGAATTGCAACTTTCCTTTGAGGGATCAATGATCAGAGGTATTGATTTAAAGTAATTGGAAGGATTGGGTCAGGGTTGAGGAGGGTGGGGAAGGCCTGAAACCCACTGCCCTTTAACACAGAAACCTCCATCCAGTTGGAAATCACTGGGAGATAAAATCAAAATGGTAAAACAGACCAGGCGGAAGGCAAGGTCTAGGGAGAGGTTTCAGCTGATCATTGGTTATGGACTAGTACAAACAAATTGGATCGAATGGCCTTTGCACTGTATGTTTCTGTGAATCTCGGGTGAGTTGTAATAATCTCTGCAGCAGGTGGGGCTTGGAATTATTGCTCAGGACTGCCATCTGGTGGATAATGGACATACAGTAGCTGTATCATGCAACAAATCAAATTAAATCAAGTTCAGCAGTTCTGGCAGCATCTGTGCAGAATTACGTCAAAAGTAGGTATATAAATGGTTATAGGATGCTAATCTCAGATATTTAGGAGGTGGAGATTAGTTCCAGTCAGATAACTTTGTTTGTTGATTGTTTGAAGTCAATGAGCAATGAATACTCTCTCTGCCACATGATGAGGGAGACTGTCAAATATCTTCTCCTTCATCACAACAGGGAAGAAATTTCACTTCTCAATCTGTTTCTATTACAAATTATTTATTCATGGATGAAAAACATGTAAGTAGGCCATTCAGCCCATCCAGTTGGCTTTGCCATTCTAGATCCTGGCTGATCATGTACCTCAATACCATATTTCCATGCTTTCCCCTTATCCCTTGCTGACATTAATAAGGAGAAATCTATCAAACTCCACCTTGAACTTACACAAATCTTGAGCTTCCACAGCTATCTAGCTCAGAGAATTCCAAAAGATTCATCACTCTCTCAGCAAAGAAATTCCTCCTCATCTCAGTCTTCAGTCCCATATCCTGAGTGTGTGCCCCAGAATAAAAAGCAAACTATTTAGAGACTGGAATGAGAAGGTAAAATGAGAGGAGAGACTCTGTATCACAAGGATGGTTGAGAGAAGCATTAAATCAAACAGTGTTAGACTGGATTCCTCAGTTTAACAAAACTGTTATATTTTATTAATAGTGAGACAGGAAGAAAGATCTGGAAAACAAATTGACATAGTATCAATTCAGGAAACAGTCTCTTTGGAGGAAGTACTTTTGTAAAAGATTATGATTAAAGAGTTGAATTTTCTGATGATTAATGACACCTAATATTGTAAATAATTTTTAGGAGCTGCTAGAGAATTGGCTGAAATTAGCAGAGAATAGGAATAAGGCTGATGTACAGTATAAAGGGCAAATGCGACTCAAAGATCCATCCTTCAACTCTCACCATTTCCCTGTTTTCTCCATTTGTCGAGTGACAAAGGCCTTTATTTGTTTCTTTCAGGTAGGATCTCATTGTGCTCTGAGCATCTTCGTAGGCACCAACCATCCTGCTGCTCTTCATGGTCTGAACTTGCAGAGTGTTCACTGCAACTGGGCCATCCTTTACTAAAGGGATTGAGCCAAGCAACCTGCAACATTTAAATGGCTTCTCAGAATAAAAGGCATGTTTTCTAACCTTCTTTGTCAGGAGATGAGAGAGCAGTACTTATCCAACCCATACAATACTGTACTGAATAAAAACTGAAAGAACCACAGATGCTGTAATTCAGAAGCAAAAACAGAAATTGCAGAATGTTTCAGGTTGAATTACCCTTCCTCAGAACTGTTTTGAGGAAGGGTCACTCGATCAAAATGTTAGCTCTGATTTCTCTCCACAGATGCTGCCAGATATGCTGAACTTTTCCAACAATTTCTGTTTTTGTTTCCATACATTATTAAAACTGCTCTGATCAGAAACAAATGAAATGACTGTCACAAAGTTAAAATCTGCCTCCTCATCTTTTACGACCTGTCTGCACACCATGATCATCCAAAAAAAGCAGAATACTGTGGAAGCTGGAAACCTGAAATAAAAACAGAGAATGCTGGAGAAACTCAGTGGGTCTGGCAACATCTGTGGAGAGGGAAACAGAGTTAATGATTAAGTCTGGTATCTCTTCATCTCTTCTAATGCCTGTTGGCTGTTTCTCAGCTTGGTGGGACTGCTCTTACCTACGTCCAGTCTTGTCCATCTGATCATAGCCACTCAATCACCAGTAATGATATCTCATCCTGCTCCCCACACTATTACCTCTGGTATCACCAAGGGTCAATCCTCGGCCCCTCCAATTCCTCAGCCACTCTTTGTCCCTTAGCAACATCATCTGAAAGCACAGGGTAAGGTGCCACATGCAGCTCCAACTGACTTCATCACCTCCACTGTTGTTAAATTCTCAGGCCGTTTATCCTTCTTCCACTGGGGGAGTAGAACTTTTCTTTTCAACTAAATATTAGGGAGATTCATTTCTCTCTAGCTACCAGTTTCATCCCTTTCGGCTGGTAATGGTGAGAGAGGAAATCAGATTGTTTACAAACCTAGTGTTGGATTCAACTCCAGAAATGAGCTTCTGACAACATATTTGTGCTGTCAGTAAGACTGACATAAGCACACTTGTGCTGACACTTTCTGCTGGTGAAACCATGGGTCCTGCTGTAGTCACCCCCAAAACTGACCCACTCTGAGCTTTATCTCCCACATTCTGTGCTCTGTAAAGTCATCAGAATCTCTGCCGGCCACGTTCTAACTCTCACCAAATCCTGTTCTCCTCTCAGCCTTTACTCATTGACCTTCCTTGACCTCAGGTCAGGCACCATTTTGATTTTAAAATTAAAAATTCAAACCTGGGGCAGTTCTTTTTCAATTTTATTCATAAGTTTGAGAATTTCAATTAGAGAACGTTAGAGCTTCAAATGAAACAGGTCTAATTTCCTCACAAATCACATTTCTGATTCAGTCATCTGGTCTCCTCAGGAAAATAAATTCATCCCATAACCAGGTCTCTATTCATTAACTGGACTGGGATGTAGCCTGGATAATTTAAAGATTGCAAATTAAACAAAATGTGGAGATGTAGTTGCTGCTGAGGAGGATAATTTGGATTTTGATGGGACATTGTCAGGTCAATGAATGGGAGGCCCATTCCAATAAAATGTAACGATGAAGATATTTCCTTGTGGTCGGAAGAACGCAGTGGGACAGTCTTTAAAAAAAGGATACAACTCTACAGGAGTTACAGGGGGAGAGGCCGCTGCACGTATTGTATAAAAGTCACTGATGGTGGCAGGACAGAAACACATGGTCTCCTTGGGTTTATAAATGGAACACAGAGTGCAGGCACAGCCGAGTTATGTTACCTTCATATTAAACATCAGAATATTGCAGTGAGTTCTGCACTGACTCCACACTTTGGGGAGGATATGAAGAGTTCAAACAGAGTGCAGGAAAGTTGACAAGAGCGGTGCCAGGGATAAGGAACGTCAGTCTTGTGACCAGAAGCTGGGATTGCTTTCCTTGGAACAGATCAAGTTAGAAGCAGATTTGAGAGCGGTGTTTAGGAAGAGATTTTGAAGTAAATCTGGAGAAATCTTCTCGCGGCAGATCAGTTCAGCTAAAGGCCCACGGGTGAAGTGAGGAAACAGTCTCATGGACATGAGTTGTGACCCGTAATGTGCTGCCCATACATACTTGGTAAAGCCATGGGGCTGGGGAGAGTTGAGTTGATTTAGTTCAATATCTCCACCAAAGGAACAGACAGAATGGAGTCAGTATTCATCACTGTCATTCTGTGATTAAAATCCTGGAACCCGCACTTTTCAACATCGTGGGTATCCCTATATCAAACAGGCTTTTATTAAAACATCAGTTCCAGGATAAGTGTGTCACGGGTTGGACCAACATTCATTGCAAAACCCAAATTGTCCAGAGGGCAGTCAAAAGTGGGTCTGGAGTCACAAATCATCCAGACAAGGTAAGGATAGTAAATTTCCTGACCTAAAAGACGTTATTGCAGACTCATTGTGTTGTGCACATTCTTAAGAGTAAGAACAGAGAATGACCTTTCACAGCTGGAGGAGGCTTCACACTGTTGTAATGCTTGTGTTGTGGTGCACACACTGTCTGAATCAGAAGCATTTTCATTGGTAGCAGTTCGATGAAGATAAGCCAGTGGTTGTGAGCTGTAACCCTGTCCTTGATTCTTATTAAATGCCTTTTTTCCTTGTTGCTGATAAATGCCACCTTACTGTCATCAGTCTGTCTTTCGGTTGGTGACAGAGGCAGTACTTTGTGTTCTTGTGTTTCACGGCAGCTTCATTAGGATCGAGACTGAAACTCTGCTTCAGACATGAGGTTGCCACTAGAAAATTCATCACAATTTATTGAGATTTACTCGTTGCCCAGGAGATCACAGCAAGATATAAACCTGATCTTCACAGAATAAAATAACCATTCGCTTCCCAAAGATGTTTGACCAGAATTTTAGAAGTCCATCAATAACCAGCACTTGATTATCAAATGCCTCATTAACAAGCTGCCTGTATCGACTCAATGGTTTTGAGCTATTAGCTCTGTCCTATCCGACCCTGAGTCACACACAATCAGATTGACCCCAGGATTCTGCAGAGATCACAACTTACTGAAGGGAAGGAAATCAGCCAAAAATCCACTTCCTCACTGTTGTGGAGACAGAGTAGGGTAAAGGGAAAGGGAGGGGAAGGAAAGATGGAAAGAAAGGAGGAGTGTGGGGGAGGAATGGAAAGAGAAAGAGAGACTGGGAACAGAGGAGAGAATGAGTGAGACGGTGGCTCAGTGGTTAGCACTGTTGCCTCTCAGTGTCAGAGACCTGGGTTCAATTCCCACCTCAGGCAACTGTCTGTGTGGAGTTTGCACATTCTCCCCGTGTCTGCGTGGGTTTTCTCCGGGTGCTCTGGTTTCCTCCCACAGTCCAAAGATGTGCAGGTTAGGTGAGTTGGCCATGCTAAATTGCCCGTAGTGTTAGGTAAGGGGTAAATGTAGGGGAATGGATCTGGGGGGGTTGCTCTTCGGAGGGTTGGTGTGGACTTGTTGGGCCGAAGGGCCTGTTTCCACACTGTAAGTAATCTAATCTGAAATGAAAGGAGGGAGAATTAGGAGAGGGGTGTAGTGAGGAGGATGAGGGAGAATTAGGAGAGGGGTGTAGTGAGGAGGATGAGGGAGAATTAGGAGAGGGGTGTAGTGAGGAGGATGAGGGAGAATTAGGAGAGGGGTGTAGTGAGGAGGACGAGGAAGCAGACATAGAGTGAAGGACCTAGAGAAAGAAAGGGAAAGATAGAGTGAACAGTTGAATGAGGAGAGGGAGAGATTCTCCCCTCATTCCACACACTTCCAGTCAGCTGCAGATACTTCAGGCTCGTGGGAATTTCTCTGGTTTTACAGGTAGGGACAGAATCTCCCCAGCTACTTGGTCATGGTTTTGAAAATTTTTATAAAGTCTCCTTCTCCTTTCCAAAGAAAACAGTCCCAACGTCTACAATCTTTCCTCATCGCTGAAGTGCCTCACCTCCAGAACCATTCTCATAAACCTCTTCTGCACTCTCTCCAATACATTCACCTCTTTCTGATAGCGTGGCACCCACAAATGTACTCGATATCCCAGTCTAACAAGTGTTGTGTACAAATTCAGCATCACTTCCCTGCTCTTGTACTCCATGCCCCTACTAATAAAGTGCAGGACACTGTATGCTTTATCAATTGATTTCTCCACCTGCCGTACCAGCTTCAATACTCTGTGTACAGATACACCCAGATCCCTCTGCTCCTGCCCACCCCTGTCAGTATTGTTCCCCATATGTTACATCGTTGATCCCTGTTCTTCCTACCAAAGTGCATCACTTCACACTTCACTGTATTGATCCTCATCTGTCCTCTATTCAGCCATCTCACCAACGTTTCCACACTGTTCTCCACACCATTGACAAGGTTTGCAAGTTTTGTGTCCTTTCCTTTTGCTGTATACGTTGTCAGTGACAGAGGGATCAGAAACGACCAAACTCCCTTCACTCCAATCACTCAAGCACTGTGTCCCACAACAATATTCAGGTGATGGTTGGTGGCTGGGAATTCACTGTCTCAGAGTCCAGAGTAGGTGCAGTCACTGAGAGAGAGATCTTTACAAACTCTGTGAGGTACTTTCCCTTCAGACATGAAATTCTCCCAGCTCCAGGATAGATGTAACATTGTTCGACAGCAACAAGTCAGCTATTAGATTCTCCAACAGAAAACTATCAGGTCCTCAATAAACTGTGCTCACTTGTTGTTCCACAGTTTACGACTAGATTCTGCCAATAATGAAAGGAACAATTTCAAAAGGGAACCAGATAAACGCATTAGCGAAAAGAGATTGCAATTTAATCTGATCACCTGACAGGACGATATGCAGTGGAAAGACACACTTGGCAAATACAGAGACCTGAAGACATTCGTTAGGTTGAATGGCCTATGTTGTATATTTGCTATCATTCTATTTTCTGTGGCAATTTGTTCAGAATCTAATTTTGCTCAAAGTAAATCTCTACAACAATTGAAGAATAAAAGCAAGTGATAGATTTGTACATGTCAGTAATTAGAATTAGGATCAAAGGTGAGATTGGAACTGAGGGCTGTCTGATGCTGAGATTTCAACATGAGACTTGAGCTACAAAATCCCAAGAAAGTTTAGTTCCACTCCTGGGTTTAGTTGTTAAAGTTCTAAAGGAGAATCTGTCCCTTTCACAAAAAAAACAGAAATTGCTGGAAAAACTCAGGTCTGGCAACATCTGTAGAGAGGAATCAGACATATTGTTTTGGGTCCATTGACCCTTATTCAGAACTGATGGTAGGTAGAAAAATTATGTTTTTTTCTGAAGAAGGTAGGGTGGGGAGAGGGAGTAAGGAGTGAACAATGGGTGGACATAGAGCCCAAAGAGAGAGAGGAACAGTTGGACAGACCAAGGAGATGATAACAGAGAGTCTCAAGACTTTTCATTTCTTCCTGGGAAAAAAAGGCCTGAACCTTCCCCACCCTCCAGCACACTCCCTCTGCCTGACAGAGCTCACCCTCACCCTCACCCTCAACAACTTTCCTTTTAACTCTCCGTTTTTCTTCAGGAGTAACCATGTGGGCCCATTTATTCCTGTCTCTCTGTAGGGTATGTGGAACATTCCTTGTACCAGTCTTTTTCGAGCCCCACTCACAATTCTGTCTCTCATATATCAATGATATCATCAGTGCTGCTTCCCCCTCTCATCTGGAATTAGAAAAGTTTATCAATTTTCACTTCTAATTTCCACCCTCACTTTCACCTGGTCCATCTCTGACTCCTCCCCTCCCTTCCTCAATATCTCTCTTTACATTTCTGGGGATAGACTGGCCACTAATATCTTTAGAAACCCACCCACTCCCTGGAGCTACCTGGACAATACATTCTCAACCCTGTCTCCCATAAAGACTCCATTCCACTCTCCCAGTTCCTCTATCTTTGTCACATCTGTTGTGCTGATGCCAACTTTAATGAAGGGACCTCTGAAATGTCCATCTTCTTCCTCAGTTGAGGATTTGCTAGCACCATAATTGATAGGGCCCTCAGATAGGTCTGACCATCGCCCACACTTCAGCCCTAATCTCCCTCTCTTCCCTCCTGTAACAGTGATAGGGTTCCCTTGTCCTTACCTGCCAGCCCTCCAGCATTCACATCCAGAGGACCAGGAGCCACCATTTCCACCACCTCCAGCGAGATACTACCATCAGACACACATTCCCTTCCCCTCCACTGTCCCTTCCACAGGGACTGATCTCTCCAGGACATCCTGATTCATTCCTTCTTCACTCCAACACCCTGGCCCCCCCCACCCTGGAGCCCCACAGCACCTTTCCCTGCAACCGCAGAAGGTGTAACACCTGCCCATTTACTTCCTCCTTCCTCTGTATCCAAGGGCCCAGACACACCTTCCAGATGAAGCAGCACTTTATCTGCATTTCACTCAATCTCATCGACTGCATTCGCTGCTGGCAATTTAGTTTCCTCCACACTTGGGAAACAAAGTGTAGACTGTGTGACTGCTTCGCAGAGCACCCACATTCAGACTGCAAAAAAAGACCCTGCAAAAAAGACCCCGTGCTTCTGCCACTTTAACAAAACGCAAAGAAAAAAGAAAATTTACAGCCCAGGAACAGGCCCTTCGGCCCTCCAAGCCTGAGCTGATCCAATTCCACTGTCTAAACCTGTCACCCAATTCCTAAGCATCTGTATCCCTCTGCTCCCCACCTACTCATGCATCTGTCCAGACGCATCTTAAATGAATCTCCCGTGCCTGCCTCTACTACCTCGTGTTCCAGACACCCCCCACCCTCTGTGTGAAGTACTTGTCGCATGTATCCCCTTAAACTGATCTCCTCTCACCTGAACACGTGACCTCTCGTTATTGAATCCCTCACCCTGGGAAAAAACTTATCTCTACCCACCCTGTCTATAACCTTCATGATTCTGTAAACCTCAATTATGTCCCCTCTCAATTTCCTTTTTTCTAATGAAAACAAACCTAACCTACTCAACCTCACTTCATAGCTAGCACCCTCCATACCAGGCACCATCCTCGTAAACCTCCTCTGCACCCTCTCCAAAGCATCCACATCCTTTTGGCAATGTGGCAGCCAGAACTGTACACAGTATTCTAAATGCGACCGAACCAATGTCTTGTACAATTTTACCATGATCTGCCAGCTCTTCTACTCAATACCCCGTCCAATGAAGGCAAGCATACTATATGCCTTCTTGACCACTCCATCCACCCGTGCAGCCACCTTCAGGGTACAATGGATCTGCACTCCCAGGTCTCTCTACTCAGCAACTTTTCCCAAGGCTCCTCCGTTTACTGTATAGTTCGCTCTAGAATTAGACCCCACCCTGTTCCCTGGCCGACACCTCTGTCTCAGGCTTGCTGCAGTGTTCCAGTGCAGCTCAGTGCAAATTGGAAGAACAGCACCTAATCTTCTGCTTGGAGACTCCACAGCCTTTTGGACTCAAAATGGAGTTCAACATTTTTTAGGATTTGAGACACCATCTCCCATGTCCTTATCCCAACTCCCAAACACCTTGTTATCACATGGTCTGCCTTTACATACAAGTAGGTAAAAACAATGACTGCAGATGCTGGAAACTAGATTCTGGATTAGTGATGCTGGAAGAGCACAGCAGTTCAGGCAGTATCCGAGGAGTAGTATTGAATTTACATACAATTCACTGTTAGCAATTAATTGTTCCCATTATAGTTATTCATTCTCCCAAGCCGACTGTAATCCACTTCTCTATATGCCCAACTGTCCTCTCTCTTTGGACTCTATCTCCACCTGCCATAATATTCTTCACCCCCTTCCTCCACCCTATCTTGTGCATAAAAAAAAGAGCTTTTTCCCAGCCACTGTCAGGTCACTTGACCCAAAACATTAATGAAGGGCTTTCACCCAAAACGTTGACTCTCCTGCTCCTCGGATGCTGCCTGACATACTGTGCTTTTCCAGCAACACTCTAATCTTGACTCTAATCTCCAGCATCTGCAGCACCCAAGACATTAACTCCAATTTCTCTCCACAGATGCTGCCAGACTTGCTGAGATTTTCCAGCAATTTCTGTTTATGTGTCTGATTTCGAGCAGACACAGTTGTTTTGGGTTTTTTTTAAATGAATGTGTTCCTGTATTGGCTGTGGGCAAACTGGGGGGGTTTCTGTGATTGAACGTCAAGCTTCATCTGACAAGGCCATGAAAGAAGCAAATTATTTTTTGATTAAAAGTTGATATTGTAGCAGCATCTTAAACCTAATTCACAAAACACTTTGGGAAAATT
This sequence comes from Hemiscyllium ocellatum, assembly GCF_020745735.1. NCBI lineage: Eukaryota > Metazoa > Chordata > Chondrichthyes > Orectolobiformes > Hemiscylliidae > Hemiscyllium > Hemiscyllium ocellatum. The sequence goes on from NC_083443.1 coordinate 36,112,093, forward strand.
TTATTTGACAGGAGTTTGCAGGTAGCAGTTCCCATGGCAACAGTGCAAACTCTGACCCTAATTGGCTGCTTGTATCAGCTTCAGTTTCTATTGGAGGAGATTTTTTACTTTCGGGCATAAGCCCTTCATCAGGAGTGATTCTCCTGCTCCTCGGATACTGCCTGACCCGCTGTGCTTTTCCAACACCACACTCTTGAGACTAGAAAATGGGGTGGTTTTCCATAAACGGATAAACTTATAGGGTTTAATATTCAATGGCATGGCCATCACTGGATCCCTCACTGTCAACATCCTGGGGGTTACCATTAACCAGAAACAGAACTGGACTTGCCACATAAATTCGGTGGCAACAAGAGCAGGTCAGAGGCTGGGAATCTCGCAATGAGTCACTCACTTCCTGTCTCTCTAAAATCTGTATACCATCTAGAAACCTTCCCAACAGGTTTCACTCCTGACATGGAATTATGTCATTATTCCTTCAGTATCAGTGACGAGAGTGTGGTGCTGGAAAAGCACAGCAGGTCAGGCAGCATCAGGGAGTCATCAGCAGTCCTCACTTTCTCCTTCAGTATCACTGGGTCAAAGTCCTGGAAGTCTCTCACTAACAACATTGTGGGTTTACTTACCAAATAAACTGCAGCAGCTTCACCATCACCTTCTCAAGGGCAGCGAGAGCTAAGCAATAAATGCAGGACCAGCCAGCAATCCCCCACATCCCGTGAAAGCAGAAACAAAAATAGCCTAAAGGCGTTACCTGTTCATAATCATTTATCAATCAGATGAGGTAAATAATTGAAGGACTTTTCTGTGATTTGTTCAGTTTTATTCAGAACTGTTTGTGGAAAAATATTTATACAGCCTGATGTCAGTGCTGTCGAGTTTGACGTATCTGAGAGTGATATTACACATGGTTACCATTTAGCTGGGTACATCCACACCTCGTCATTGTTCCAGGATATAGTGAAAGGAGCTGAGAGATTCAGACTGCACCATAGGCAGGTAAATAATCACAGCTCCGCCTCCAGAAAGATCTGTCGGAATCAGCTCATTGCTGCATACAAACTGTCTGGCTTCAAGGGAAATTGCAGCTTCAAACTCCTCCCTCCCAGTTTTGATGCAGCCCCAGTGAAGCATTTAACTTAATCACTGCTTCATCAACAGAATACAAACCAAACAGTCAATACCAGGATCATGGCAAGACCCTGACTGTTGACAGTTAAATATTGTGCATAACCAGAAAGACAAACTGGATCTGGAAGAGTCCTGTATAGAGCAGGGGCAGGAATTTTGGCAACTTGCTCAGGATAACCCTCTAAGAATCCAGCTGAGAACACAGCTCTGGACATTGGTCCTGAAAAACTGCAATTTTATTCTACAACATGTTGTCAAGGACCTGCAAAATATAAGTGAAGCACTTTCTCATCTGCTACTTTCACAAGACATCCCTCATTATAGAGAATTCCACAAATGTTAACTGTTAATGTATCTGGCAAGTGCTCACAACCTTTGAATTCTTACTGGAGTACAATGCTGAATGTCAAGCTAGCTAATGATTTAATGAGAATGAGGTCAGCAGTCACAGAGGCAGGGGATTAATTAAAGTGTTTAAATAATTACCCAGTGGGAAATCAGATAGAGACAGGCCAGTTGGACCCTTATCGATGTTCATGTTCCATGAGTATCCTCTAATTCTACTTCCACTCACTCCATCAGTGTAGTCATTCCCCTCCCTATTCTGTGTTTATTCAGCTTCTCCTCAAAAGCATCTATTCCCATCAGCTGTTCCCTGTGGGAATGTGTGCTACAATCTCAACATTCGCTGGGGCAAGATGAATTCCTGTTTGGATTCATCAGTGACTCAATCATATTGATGGCGCCCTGGTTATGTATCTCATATTATCAACATCCTTGAGATTACTATTGACCAGAAACTGAACTAGGGTCACCACATAAATACAGTGGCTACAAGAATAGGTCAGAGAGTCAGGAAGTGAGTTACAAGGCTCAAGGCAGGACTGTGCTGGAATACTCCCCTGACTGGATGGGGGCAGCTCCAACATCACTCAAGAAGCTCGACACCATCCAGGACAAAGCAGCCGCTTGATTGGCTCCACATCCACAAGCGTCCACTTCCTCCACCACTGACGCTCAGTAGCACTATCTACAAGATGCACAGCAGAAATTCAACAAAGATCTTCAGCCAGCACATTCCAAACCCATGACCACTTCCAATTGGAAGGACGAGGGCAGCAGATAGACTATAGTTGTTCAAGAAGGCCACTCACACCAGATTCTCAAAACCAACTAGAAATGGACAATAAATGTTGACCCAGCCATTCTCGTCAATCTTTGCACCTTCTCCTGCATCTCTGTCTCCTTTTCATGACATGAGAACCAGAACAAATCATTGTATTCCAAATGTTTCTATCAGGTATTATAGTAATGCCTCTATCTTTCAATTAACTCCCTGGAAATAGACCCCAAATCCTTGTTTACTTATGATCATGGTCTTATCAGGCTGCATCACTATTTTAGTGAATTGTGTACCAGTAGTTACAGATTTTTTGTTCTACCCTTTTCAGATACTTGCCTTTCCAAAATTTGTAACTCAAAACACCCATTCCTTGTGCCTGGTTCAAGTGAAGTTCCTCAAGTTTGTAACTCAATGGGAGTGAAGTTTGAGAGGGGCAAGTAAAAGCGAATTTGAACTTTGATCCCTCAGCTCAGCATTGAAAAGCTTTTGGGAAAATTAATCTCCATTCCTGATATAAATGGTTTAGTTTTATTTGCTCTTCAGAAAAGCCTTGAAAAAACATAAAGATCTCATGACATCAGTTCCCATTTCACTAATGCCGGGAGAATCTGGAGCTGGGAATTGCTATATTTTGCATTCCAGGAATTCTGCTTGTGAGCACTTTCTGAACAATTCACTGTAATTTCCTCTCACTCCTTCTTGACTCCCGATAAACCCCCTCACGTGGAAGATCTTTTGATGTCTGAGCTACTGGGACAATAAGTGGGAGGCTGTTAGCTCCACATAAAAACATCCCAAATGGCAGGTTTCTGCTGGGAGTCTGCAGCCAAACAACTGCTACTGAAACCATCTGTCACCAAAACACATGGGAATATCGATGGAAGAATCTTCAAAGAATTGAATTTATAATGTCTTCAGCTTAAAATATTTATGAATACTATATTTAATAATGATAAAAAGATCCAGGAAAACTTACTTGTGGCAAAGCATTGTGAAAGGGTGTGGGATTTGTTACACACCCACAGAATGAAGAAGAACCAATAGAAAGCTTCATATTCACATTATCTGTTCAACTCCAACTCGGTGTTATTCACAATAATATTAAAGCAGTGAGTTTGATTTTAATTCATATCAGCCTCCACAGCAAAGCTCCCTAATCATTGTGCAGTTGTCTGGGTGACAGTAAGACTGTCTCTGGTAAAGGTTCAGTTAAAGTAGTCAGGCAGAGACACATGGTTTTGTCAAAGGGAAATCTTGTATAACCAATCTATTGGAGCTCTTTGAAGAATTGACGTGTAACATGGATAAAGAGGAAAGTGGTGGGCACAATGTACTTGGATTTCCAGAAAGCATTTGACAAGGTGCCACATCAAAGTTTGTTGCAAAAACCGAAAGGCTGATGTTGTAGGGTGCAGCGTATTGGGGATAGCCATGGTCCAGCAGACTGAAGGGGCTTTGCAATTGCTTGCTGTCACATGCTGTAGGCGTGACATTGAGACAACATGGTGCAGTGCAGCAGCACGCTAGCCAGGCTCTTAGACTGAACACTGCCAGAAAACGTGGCAAGCTGCTTGACTTTCCATCTGCACCAAAAAACAAGACAGAATGACTGTGAGGAAATGGGGGATTGTGGGCAGTCATTGCCCAGAGAGTATACCCTGAGCCATTAGTGACCACTGTCCAAGATGGCAAAGTGAAGGAGCTGGAGTCACCAGGTGTTCACATGGACTTTCCTATCGAAAAGCACCATGGTCTTGTTTCATTTCATCATGTGGGACAATACAAACTGGAATGACGAGATTGGGTGATAATGAGATATTAATGAACATAAGATCCCCATCCAGCCATTCAAACCTTATGTGGAAAATCAGACTTTTTTCTTCATTGTTGAGAATCTTTTTTAAAAAATCACTTTTGTCATATTCTCCCGACTGTCTCACTATGTCCCTGTCATTCCGGCACTGGGAACATGCAGCCGGGTTTTTCAGTTCCAGGTTTTAGCTGGGACCTGTGAAAGCTGGTGGGTTGACTGAGACAATTATCCTCTTGAGGGTATTTGGTGGCACTGAGGGTGAGAGGCAGGGGGTGGGAACCCGAGAAGGGAGACCGAAGAAAAGGAAACAAAGTTAACAATGGAAGATAGAAAAGTAGAAAGCAGAGAAAATAAAAGCGAGCAGCTAATGGGGGTATTGTACAGAAAAAGTGCAAACATATTAAATAGTCACATCCGAAGGTACTGTACCTGAACGCTGATCATTCACAATACGATGGATGAAGTTATTGTAAACAGTTGTAAACCTACATGATAAGATTGTAATGATTAAGACACACAGCTGCAGGGTGATGTGGAAAGACCTGGAGTTCAACCGCCTAAAGCTAAAACAAAATAAAAAACTGCGGATATTGAGGATCTGAAATAATTTTTAAAAATTGCCAGAAAATCTCAGCAGGTCAGGCAGCATCTGTGGAGAGAGAAACAGAGTTAACATTTAGACTCCAGAGACCCTTGAAGAAGGGTTTTTCTTTCCATAGGTGCTGCCAGATCTGCAGAGTTTCTCCAGCAATTTCTGTTCTTGTTTCTGGGTGAATCAAACCTCCCCCTTCAAACTACAATCACGACCAAATCCAACCCCCCCACACGACAACTCACCGATGGCCTGCCTCTTGCTGCTACAAGCTCTAAACAGATCCCCTCCCTCAGAGCCTGCAGTTCAGACTTCACCTACCATTGCTCAATACCCTCAACCCAACAGTCCAGAGTCTGCACTCACAATCCAATCACAACCCTTGGTCAGCTTCCCCAGTCCCTGACTCTCACCCACTGACCTGGCTGGTTAGTGATGGCATCTGGTTAGTGATGGTGTCTGGTTAGTGATGGTGTCTAGTTAGTGATGGTATCTGTCAGTTGCAGTCCCTGGCGTTGCTGAGCTGCTGGTCCTGGTATTGGCTCGCAGCCCATGGGGATTGGTTACAAAATCCTTGTGGCAACTCATTAATAAAATGCGTTCAGGATCCAAATAATTGAGAGAGGTTCAATCTCCCCCACCACCCCATCTCCCCCAAACCCCATCTCCCCCACCCCCACCATCTCATCTCCCCATCTTGTCCACCCCATCACCCCATCTCCCACCACCCAACTCCCCAACCTCCTCTCCCCCAGCCCCCATCCCATCTCCCCCAGCCCCCATCCCATCTCCCCCACCCCATCTCCCCATCACTCCATATCCTCTGCACCATTTTCCCTACCACAACACCTCATCTCTCCCAACCCCACCCATCCATTGCCCCCACTCCCACCACCCCATCTCCTCCAGGCCCCCATCCCATTTCCCCACTCCATCACCCCATCTCCTCCACACCATTTTCCCTACCCCACCACCTCAAGGCCTGCACTCCCACCAGTCCATCCCAGTGTTATCCAGACGACAGGATCAGTATAACTTTCCTGAAATGAAAAGTTCCATGTCCACCTGAAACAGCCTCATAGTCAGGGACCAACTCCCTCCTCTTGGTTACCAGAACCAAGCTCCATATATCAGGAACTCGCCTGTGCTGTCCTTCCTTCTGCACAACTGAGGCTGAGTGGTGACCTTATAGAGGTTTACAAAATTATTATTTATGATAGGATAAATAAAGTAAGTCTTTTCCCTGGGGTTGGGGAGTCCAGAACTAGAGGGCATAGGTTTAGGGTGAGAGGGGAAAGATATAAAAAAGACCTGAGAGACAACTTTTTCACCCAGAGGGTGGTACGTGTATGGAATGAGCTGTCAGAGGAAGTGGTGGAGGCTGATACAATTGCAACATTTAAGAGGCATTTGGATGGGTATATGAATAGGAAGGGTTTGGAGGGATATGGGCCGGGTGCTGGCAGGTGGGACTAGATTGGGTTGGGATATCTGGTCGGCATGGACAGGTTGGACCGAAGGGTCTGTTTCAATGCTGTACATCTCTATGACTATGACTCTAACCTTTGTCTCTTTTCCAGCCTCAGATCTTTCTCATGAACACTGCTCCACAGGCAATCTCCCCTTGCTCACCTCTGCCCTTTCTGTGCTATTTCAGACTGAACCCTCCCCCCCACCCCCACCCTGGTGCTCTGACCACAGTCCATGTTATCCTCAGTCGATCTCCTTGTTTAGACATTCCAATGCTGCTAAACTTCCCAATTGCTGTTCCTCCCTGATAAATACCCAATGCTCAGTAAGTCACATCTCCAGAGAGTGGCTGTGACAGTAATTACACAGTTGCTGGCTTCATAAAGAGTGGAGTTGGAAAGTGAGTGATCTTTGTGACTTTGCAATTGTGCTAATTATGTTGTGAAATTGAACAAGCTGAGATGAAGTCATTACAAACAATCTCATTTGTTTAGCCAGCTTTCCTCTTCACTGAACTGTGGAAGGATTGTTCTATAATCTCCGTTTGTATAGTGTCAGCAGTGACCGGATTGGGGAAACATTCTTCACATTGAGATCCAGAGAATCAGGCCCTCGGTCTCCATGCCACACGGTGGGGGAACGGCACAATTTACTTTTGGCTAATGTTGGCCAATCCTGACAGCCAGCGAGACAGAGCTGGACACAGGGATCAGCTGAAGAAAGACTAATTTACATAGAGCAGGAAAAACATTTTGTTCTGGCTGCTACACTATGTCAAACACTGTCCTTTCACATTCTCTCTCCAACTTACTCAAGAGTGACCAATGGGGCTGGCTGCTATTCTTGAAGAATTCAAACTGGGTTCCTTAGTTTGTCGGTAGAATTTCTGACTCCCCTGTCAAATTCCCAATATAACCTTTGGTGTAATAATTAATCTTTGATTTTCTGACTGCAGTTTATGTGAGTGGGAGGGACTGTTCCTGAGTACTTTCCAGTAAAATCACAGCATGGGGTCATTCAGTCTATTCTGTAACTATGACCTTACTGGATGAGCAATATTTGTTCCAGAATCCTGCAAATGGTTTCACTTCACTAAATGACCCAATGCCCATTCGAAAACTTCAATTGCACCTGCTGACATCATTCTCTGAGACAGGACATTCTCAGTAATCTCTAGGTGAAAAGATTTTGCCTTATTATCATCAATGCTTCTTCTGCCAATTACTTTTAATCTCTGTCTACTCATTCTTGATCCTTCCTCCAATCGGAACAGTTTCTCCAATTTTACTCTGTCCATATACCTGGTTCAGATCTCTCTCCCGCTTTCTCTTCTGCGTGGAAAACTCTCCCAATGTCTCCAATTACTCACAAAACTGGAGATCCTCACCCCTCAGCCATTCTTGAGAACCCTCTCCAAAGCCTTCACGTCAATTCTCAATCTGAGGATGAATCGAAGCCTGCTACAGATTGACCATGACTTGGTTGCTCTAATATTCCATGTTTGATTGACAAAACCCAGGATATCGTGCCCTTTCTTTAACCCTGTCTCTCTGAATTCTTCCTGCCAAAGTATATCATTCCACATTTCTATGCTGAAATGTCAGCAGTCACTCACAGATCAGAGAGTCTGTAAAATAGGCTACATGAAGATGGTTCAATGTGTCACCCTTTGTACTGGCTAATTGACAGGGCCTATGAGACTGCTTAATGGGACAGGAATAGATTTTTTTGTGCTTTTTAAATTTTTAGTCACTTTTTGCTTGTTATTCTCTGTCCAATCATCTGATCTGCCACCCATCTTGACCAAATATATGATTTTTAAAAAAAGTTTGATGTTCTCTTTAACTTTTGGTGGGTCCATCCCTTTGGGACTTTACTGACTTATTGCAATGTATCTATTCTGTACATTTTGAAATATCCTCTACAATGCCTGCCTCTGTATCTCTGACCTGTCTTCTTAACCCATTTTGTCAATTCAGTTTTAGTTACATTTTCTTTCATGGCTCAGGCAGGTACACTGGTTCTGTGCTGAGAATAGTGTCAAACTCTCTGACTATCCTATCCCCTACCACTGCGCTGTGACATAGTACCTGCCCTGTCATCCTAAATAGGTTTTAATTAATTACTTAACTATTTTAGTCATGCACTTTATTAACTATTTTGACATAAAATTTTCAAACACAGGCACAGAATACACCTGAACTGCCAACCAGGTACTCAGTAAATTTCTTTCCCTGTAAAAACCAAATGCTACATGGTGAACAAGTTAGAAAATGCAAAGGAATAGCTGTTCCCTTACTCCCAGCTATCCAGCATGCTGCTCAACGATACAGTCAGTGCTAACTCCCACAGAGATGCCTGTAGTTATCTGCTCTGAGTTAGCTCAGGCTCAAGAACACAGAAACAGTATAAGTTTTTTTATATAATAACTAACCAGCTGCTCACCAGTGGACAGTTTTTGTATCCCTACTTAAACCTGGGTGAAATTTAGTTGTTAAACCTGGACCATGATATGGTTATATGTAAAATACAAATGAAATTAGATTTTTACAAGGAGATTACCACTCCCCTTGCTCACCCAACCATCTGGACTCCACTCAAAGTCACATTCAATGATGGGTTTGATGCCATTGTAAAGGGGGAAGAAGATCAAAAGGAAAACTCCGGGTGAGGGCAGAGGGAGGGAGGCATCAAATGACAAAGATGGCATGGAGCTGAAGGTGCAGGGAGCTGTGATGGTTCTCCTGGAGAAACAAAGCATTGTCCCAAAGTGTGTGTGAATAATGAACAGCTCGGTCCAACGGCAAAAACACGAGAATCCTGATTCAGAGTAGCACACGGTGACACATCGAATCAAAAGGAAGGACCGTGTTCGTGCTGTGAAGTTGTTGAACTCGATGTTGAGTCCTGAAAGCTGTAAAGTGCCAAAGTGAACAATGAGCTGCTGTTCCTCCAGCTTGGATTGACCTTCACTGGAACTCTGCAGCAGATTCAGGACAGAAATGGGAGAGTGAGAGTGAGAGGGAGCATTGAAATGGAAACTGGACACTCAGGGTGGGGCTGAACGTTGGAGTTCCACAAAGTGTTCACCCAGTCTGGATTTGGTCTTGCTGATGTAGAGCAGACTGTATTGTGAGCAACGAATGTAGGAGACTGGATTGAACTAAGTACAAGAGCTGCTTTGCCTGGAAAAACTTTGAAAAGCGAGAAGGGAGAGGTAAAAGGGTTAGAGTTATACCTTCTGTAATCGCACAAGAAGGTGTCCTGGAGGGAATGAGGTGTTCGGGTTGTTGTCAACCTCATTAACTGTGTTTCTTGCCTTATTACTATGTGTTGTGTGTTGTACTCTGGGACACTGAGAATTCCTGACCAAGTCCCAGTGAGGATCTGGAGACTTCTGCTTATCATTTGCTCTTCCAGACCCTCAGTGCCAATATCTCAGGGCATGCTCCATGGCATTAGCTGTATATCGTAGATGTTAGCATCCAAGATGTACCAGCTTCTACAAACCTCATGGCACATTTTCTGATCCAATTATAGAACACTCTGCCCTTCAATGCTGTACCTCGGGTTGCCCTGGTAAGTCTCGGTACAATGCTGCAGCAAGGGCACTGTGGGCTCATGAACAACCCCCCACGCTCCCAGCTTAGGCACTGCACCAGGCTGTATCTCTGGGATCCTCACTCACTGTCACAGCTTGGCATGGTCTAGTGGCCAAGTGAGTCATACCGGACTCAAATGTTAACTCTGTTTCTCTCTGCACAGACGCTGCCAGAGGTTTGAACATCCTTGACCATTGCTATACAACCATTAAAGATGCCGACCATTCCTTCCCCGTCTGCAGATCACGGCTCTGTGCTCCTCCTCCTCCTGGCTGACAACACCAACTGAAGCACGAGGAACCCAATGCAGACATGTTGGTGCAGTGTTGGGCTGAGGCAGTGGAGGCTTCTATGTGACTGCTTAGAGTCAGTGCACTGCACTATATTCAAGAATTCAGCCACGAACCTAAATGAGTATGCCACAACCATTACAGACTTCATTAGTGTGTGCCAAAGAAGTTAATCCAAATCTTTCCCAACTGCCAACCATGGATGAGCTGGGAGATTCACTCCCTACTCAAGTCCAGGTCTGAGACGTTCAAGTCAGCTGACCCTAACCTATACAGGAAATCCAGGTGTGACCTTTGTAAATCCATCTGAGATGCCAAAAGGCAATACCAAACTAAGCTCGAAACTCCAAACTAATCACGTGGACATCTGTCGTTTGTGGTAAGGCTTACACCACGTCATGAGCTACAAAGTGATGCCAAACAGACATGGGCAGTAATACATCCCTACCCAGTGAGCTCAATGTATTCTATACTCTTTGAACAGAAGGTCTGTGAAACGATGTCACCTGTCCCAATAGCCTCAGATACACCTGTACCTGTGGATGCTGCTGCAGATGTGAGAGAGTGAAGCCATGGAAAGCAACTGGCAGGATGAATTTCCTGGCCGTGCACTCAGATCACATGTGGATGAACTGGCAGGAGTACTCGCTGACATCTTTAACCTCTCCTTACTGCAATCCGAAATTCCCATCTGCTTCAAGACGATCACTACCATCCTGGTGCCAAAGAAACACCATGCAGCATACCTCAATAACTACTGCCCACTTGCTCTGACCTCCATTAATGCAAGTGCTTTGGGAGGTTAGTCTCAGCTCACATCAATTCCAGCTGATCAAATTGTCTTGATCCTTTGCAATTTGCCTATTGGCACAGGTCCAAGGCAGATGCCATCCCCATGGCCCTGTGCTCATCCCTGAAACACTTGAGTAACAAGGATACCTACCAGGTTCCGACTTATTGACTATGGTCAGGGAGTTGGACAGGTATCAATCGGGGGTCTGTTTACTCATTGTGTGGTGAGTTTGGAGAAGTTATTTAAGGAGGTGGACCATGGTCAGTCTGGAGGTTCTGTGCACGATATTTCAAGGTGGGACAGGGGGTTATCAAGGGCCAGTGCTTCAGGACAGACGCCTAGTGATGAGGAGTAGAGAGAGACTGGTACGTTCACCTTGGATTGGTGACAGGGAGTGGGAATGAAATTGGCAGATGCAGATCAAGTATGGAAGTGGGTAGGGACCGGAGGAGGTTTGAAGCCTCTGGGGTTGACAGGGAGAAGGGAGGGGCCGATCAGGAAGGGGACCTTTATGTTTCAGGATTCACCTCCACAGAGGAATCTGGAACTCATTCTGGGGAGCAACTGCATGTGCCTCCCATCATCCTGGAAATGCCATGTATATAATGAAAATGAGACAGGCTGTGAGTGGAAGGTGGGTCAGAGGAATAAGGTGCTACTGTCTATGATTAGGGGGGGGGGGTCTTAACATGGAGCCCCAGAAACCACCCATTCAAGGTGTGACAGTGACCCTCATTGTGGGCTCAGTATTTCTTGTGAGCTGACACTCAGAGGACCACTGGAGACCCATTTCCTCTGAGGCAGGAGAGGAACCCCATGGTGTCTCTCCAGAAGACCCTGAGGATACTGGACCTTGATCCTCAGAGTGGCCTACTCCCTATCCCCAGAGCAGCAACCACTCTCCAGCTGGAAGTCACTGGGTTCCCAAATCCTCATTATTCCACACCCCCAGCCCACAGCTGGGGAGGGCGGGATAACCATAACTCCACATCCCTGGCCTACAGCAGGGGGGATAACCATTACTCCACACCCCGGCCTACAATGAGGGGATAACCATTACTCCACACCCCTGGCCTAAGTGAGGGGATAACCATTACTCCACATCCCTGGCCTACAGTGAGGGGATAACCATTACTCCACACCCCTGGCCTAAGTGAGGGGATAACCATTACTCCACACCCCCGGCCTACAATGAGGGGATAACCATTACTCCACACCCCCGGCCTACAGTGAGGGGATAACCATTACTCCACACCCCCGGCCTACAGCGAGGGGATAACCATTACTCCACACCCCCGGCCTACAGCGAGGGGATAACCATTACTCACACCCCTCCCCCCAGGCCGGCCTGCTGCTCTCCTCTCCCCCTCAGGTTTACAGCTTAAATTCCGGAATATTGGTCACCATGGACCTCCTCTCCTCCAGGAGGAATGGGTACCTGGTCTCCAGTGGTCCTCTCAGTTCCAGCACTGGAGTATTTTTGTAGAGACATGGCAGTGATCAGCAGGCTCATTCCACTTTAATCTCACTGAAATACCCCTGTAAGGGGTTGGTACCTGGCTGGGGGCTGAGGAGAGATCTCTATTCTCTTGTGCTGTTGGTGATGTGGTGTTGATGACATCTTCCTGACAGTGTGAAGCATAAACAAGATCCAGGAACCTGAGTGAATGTGTCAGGGCCAAGGGACATCCATGTAGCTGGTGAATGCCACATTGACAGAGCAGTCAGTGACAGCTGCACTGACCGTGCCATCAATGGGAGCAGCATCACTCCCTCCCCTCTAGACAGGAGCAAGATTCCCTCATCGTGAGGGATGAGGAGGCAGGATGTCTGATCCCTCTCCATCTGTTCTGGGCCTATAATGAGCTGCTTTCTCCTGGAATGACAGAGAAGGAGAGGTTGAGTGAGCTGGAAGTGACATTCTGTTAATGTTCGTGTTGGAGCTGAAAGGTGACCTGAGTGAGTGAGGAGGCAGCACGGAGGGTTCATGGAGGGGGAAGGAGTGGTGTGAGAACAAACGAGAGAGGATGTTGCAGGTGAGAGTGAGAGGGATGCAACGTGAAGTGCTGGGAGGTGGTTGGGTGCAAAGATGGAGTGAGTGTGAGATAGCAGAGACAAAACATTGACACTTACCCTAATGGAGTGCAGAAGGTCATGAACCTTCTTCCTGTATTACTGGCCATTCCCCTGGATGGGTACGATTGCACTGATCTTGGAAATCATCCTGGTCTACGCTGGCAGGGTCTGGTGGTCCTGGGGGATAGAGAACAGCCCTCATCTACACCATCCCAACACCAGGATGGCGAGGTCCCTGATGCAACCTTTCACAGGGACCACCCTTCCTCTGCCATGCCATCAGAGAATGGGTTCAATGGAGCTCTGGCATGTCAGTCCTTGTTCAAGATTATCTGTTTTCTCACTTCAAAGGAGTGCCATTTGGCAGGTTAGCTTATTAATGATGTGGGTTCAGGAGGATTGAACAGGAAAGTCACTGGGCCTCCTGGAAAGAAACTCACCATGAAACTCAACTAAAATGATATGTCGCCAAAATATCATAATATTCAGCTTTTATTTGCCCCTTTGCACCCACTTGATTTAGTGGAAATCAAGCCCTGGGAATCATAACTGGGAAAAGATTTTGGGAAATTATGCAAAGTCCCCAGTTTTTCTAATTGATAAATGCAGGTTAAAGGAAAACACACACAGACCAAGTTTCTGCAATTAACACAAAAATACCTGTTTATTACAAACACATTGTATTTAACCAATGGCAATGAGGAAATATAAATTGCTGAGTTATAACTCGACAACTTAAACTCTCCTCCACCTCCCTTAAATTCAGCCCCCCTCCCTAAACTGCATAAGCAGAGGCAGGTTGTGGCTATTTAAGAACCAGGGCACCACAGTTTGATTGCATCTGACTAAACCACAATGAGGAGGAGGAGGAGGAGGAGGAGGAGGAGGAGGAGGAGGACGACGACAACAATGAGTTGTTTCTTGACCATTGACAGAAGCTGATTTGGTCACTGTTGCTCTCTTCCATTCATTGGTTGAGAATTAGTCTTTGACTTTCTTTAAAGATGTTTTATTTCTCCTTCAAGAAGAATAAACTTGTTTTGTTGTTAAACTTAAATTTGTAGCTTTGTATGTTTTGATTTCATTGAGAGACCACCTCAGTATAACCAGAATAAATGCAATCTATAAAGCAAGATTTCAATCTGGGATCTAAGGTATCCATCAGAGCATCAGCTGAGATCAGTTTGATCACAACTTGAGGTTTTTCTCCGACTTGATGTGATATATTTTACAGAATTGTATGATGTTCTTGTGAGATCTTGTCCAGGTAAAATACTGTCTATCGGTCTGTGAGTTTCCGTATTCCTTCATGTCCTGCCACAGGAATGTCACTTGCTTCTTGCAGTATCGCGTTCTGATAACTGGATGGTACTTCTGTGTGATAAACGATTCTTCACCACATTCTCCTGTGATGATGTCTTTACTTTTGGATTTAATATAAAGGAATCCCAAACTCCTTCAAGTTTAGTTTCAGTGTGAATTCTCTCTTTGTGTCATCTTATTTCACTTCGGATCGACTTTCTGAGCTTCAATTAATGAAGATCTGCTGTTCACTTTTTTTGAATGATCCACATCCTCAGGAAGATTCTGATTACTCTGACATCCAGTTGTGGTATCACTGTGCTGTCTGGGTAGAGAGTCCACAGTGATGCACAGCACAAAACCAGACCTATCGCTATAACTCATCCAAGCTGACATCTGGTGATGGATGGTCGTTTAGCCATTGCTCTGGTCATAACACATGATGGAATAAATACTTTTAACCTGTTCTTGTAACTGTACTGTCTCTTTAACCCCCTTTAAGCTTTCTGTGATTATATGTGATACCATGACCATCACTTCAGGTAAATAACTCTGTGGGAGTAAACTTAGTCCATCCATGGATAATTTCTGAACTACTTCTACCACCATCACTCTTTGGATAATAATTCACACTCATGATATAATCTCTATCTCTGCTTTTTCCCAACACTTGTGCGTTCATTGAAGTCTCTGGATGGAAAGCCAGATCCTTCAGCAACGAAACAGCTTGAGTACTTCCGGGCCTTTTGTTCAAATTGTGAAACGTTTGGTTGAAGCTTTCCGAACCAAGTTATTTGCAGCCGATATAGATTCTTTTCACTGTGTCATAATCTCTGGCAGTGAGCCAGATATTTGCAGTGCTTTACCTAGCTACTTACTCTGCATGGACATTTCCTTTGGCCAATTAATTTGCCTTATTATTTTCTCAATAATATGAAGAATGCTCCTTTTCCTCAAATGTTGGTTGGTTCTGGACACACTTAAATATATCCTCACTGGACTTTGAACTAGGACTAGGATTTTCCCATCAGGCCCTAGACAACCACCTCACAGCTTTTTTTAAAAAACTTCATTATAAACACAATTTATTTTTCTTTCTCTCTCTTTCTGCAAACTCAAGTTTTTTAAGTTCAATTTCTCTTTTTATCTGAACTTCCATGTCCATTATGTTCCATTTCATCTCCTTTTCCTTGTCTTTCTCTTCTCTCCAAAGTTTAAGATTTTAAAACTCTTTCTATCTTCAGATCTTCACTCGTTCTACATATTCAAACTGCTTTCACTGGAACTGAATATGATTCTGGTGTCTCATTGCTTGGAATACTTGGTTGCTCTTAGATCTCTCTTAAGCTCAAACGCCACGCTTGTCCTTCATATATTTCTGCAATCTTACTTCTAGCTTACAATCCATTCAGCTTGGTTTTTGTGATTGCTTGTAATCTTGACAGGGACCTCACATCTGCAGAAGGCTTTAGAAAGTTCTAATGCCATTCTAATGTCATAGTACATAACCCGGAGTTCACTTTTATCTCTTTATCACTTACCAACTATACACCAGACCTTACATTGTTCGACATATTTTGGAAAAAAAGCAAAGAACCCCAACTTTATCAAAACTCACTGGAATAAAGCATTGGAAATCCAGCCTCAGTATTGCCAGAGTGATGTGAAAATGCTCACCAGTTTACCGTACTTAACAAGTACAGAAATATGAACAAATTGTCTTTAACCTATGATAATTAGGAAATATGAACTGTTGAATTATAACTCTACAACTTGAATTCTATTTCTTCTTCAGGATAGAGCAACTTCACAAACAGACACACAAAGACAGATACACCACGGACATTAAGGGTGTGAAAAGAACTAGAACATCAGGGAAACACAGTTCAATAGCACCAGTCTGGATGTGGGAGTTGATGAGTTGTGTCCTTTGGATTCTTCCATTTCATTTTCACTCTTTTCTGTTAACACAAGAATGTTCATACACTGATGCTCTTTCATTCACTGGTTTGGAATTGAATCCTTTCTCTTTGGATGGCATCCTGCTATACTGGTCCCTCACAAGCCATGGTCAGAAGCCAATCAAACACTGTTGCCAAGTAACTGCCCCTTAGTTCAGAACTCATTGGCTCATTGATGTTGTTTTTGCTCTCAGTGTTCCAAGGGAAAGCAGCATTGTGTGCATGATCTTTCAAAATGCAGCCATATCTTTGCACAGACTCCTTAGTTTAAAGCAGTATCTTTCCTTTTAGTCCACAACTCAAAAGTAAAAGAAATAATTAAGATGTCCTCTTTTTCCTTGAATAAGATCATCACTCATTCTCCTGAACTTCAAAGCGTACAGGCCCAACCTACTCATAAGACACACCTATAGCCCAGAAATCAGCGGGAGTGAAACAACAAGAGAAATTGTTTAAAGAGGGCCGAAGGGCCTGTTTCCACACTGTAACTAATCTCATCTCATCTCATCTCATCTCTGCAGGTCTGGCAGCATCTGTGGAGAGAGGGCAGGGTTCTGATGTGTCTGATTTCACTCCATTGATGCTGCCAGACCTGCTGAACTTTTCCAACAATTTCTGTTTTTGTTTCTGATTTACGGCATCTGCAGTTCTTTCTGTTTTTTTCAGCTGAACTGTTTTCCATACAGGTATATTCCTTTGGAAGTAAGGAGATCAAAATGATACACTACACTTTACGTGTGCCTGAACAAAGCCCTGTACATTTGTAGCAAGACAATCTACTTTATACTCCACATCTTTACAATTAAACCCACATTCCATTTGCCCTTTAACATGCTGTATCACGTAATCATTTATTGCTATTCAAGTACAAGGACAACCAGGTCCCTCTGTGTTACAACATTCTGCAGTCTCTCTCTATTTTAATAATATTTTGTCATTTATTCTTCCTGCTAAAGTGGACAATCTCACTTTTGTCTCATTTTATTTCATCTGCCAGGTTTTACCTAATCACTTAACTTCTTTATATCCCTTCGCAGATGCTTTGTGACTGTCTCACAACTCACAGTTCATCAGTAAATATGGCTGTAGCGCAGTCAGTCCTCTCATCCAAGTCATTGATATGGATCATAAACAGCTGAGGGCCCAGTACTGGTCCCTGTAACACTTTGTTTGTTAGCATTTCTCACAGAATCAGAGAATCATTACTGCACAGGAGAAGCCCACTGGCTGTGCCAGTTCTCAATACTGGCATCTCACCTGCTGCCATTCTACTGCCTTCTCCCTGTAATCTTGAGAATAATCCATTTATCCTGACCCTGTTTCCAATTAGTCTATCCTCTGTCCAGCTAAAACATCACTCCCAACACTATGAGCTCTCATCCTCTGGACCAACCTTTTAATGTGGTACCTTATTGGATGCCTATCAGAAATCTTAATATGATATATCCACTGAATCCTGTTTATCCATCCTACTTGTTACATCCTCAAAGAAAGCTCATGAATTTGTCAAATTACTAGAGTCTATAATTAAGGATGGGATGACTGAACACCTCACATTTTCAGCTGCTCAGAATCAGTATGCTTTTGTAAATATGGACCAATGTAATGTTTTTGGAAAGGTGTTACAGGTTTTTTAAAATAAGAACTTGCAGAGGAGCTTAAATATCCTCGTTAGAGACTGTTCCCCAACATTAAAGCTCACAGAATTGAAGGTAAATGGGTGACTTGCTCAGGAAACAAAAGATAAGGCTAATGGGCAGGTGTTCTCATTGACAGGATGTGACTAGCTGTGTCTCACAATGATCTGGGCTGGCATCATCGTCATTAACATCTCAGACAATGGGAGAGAAAAAGTCACATCTAAATCTGCAAATGACACAAAGATAAGTGACATTGGGAGCTGTGTCGATAGAAGCACAAAATTATAAAGAATTATTAATAGGGTTAGCTGTATATTATAGGTGTTCAGTTGTCTGCAACTGGTAAGTTTAGCTGCAGTCCCACTTGTGCCCTGGTAAGTAAACACATACTGAAACTGTGGTTAATTAAACAGAAAATGCTAGATATACTCATGAGTATTGTAAATAAATGTAGGCCCAGCCAGCAACGCCCACATCTCATTAATGAATATAAGCAAAATGTTTTTAAACGTCAGGCAAAGTCTGCAGAGATAGAAACACAATTAATGTTTCAGCTTTCAAATCTCTCATCATAATTGTTGGGTTCGGAGGTGCATGGTTGTAATGTGTAACTCTGTAAATAAATGCTTAGAAAGGTGTACATACTGGATCCAGTTTCATCCTTCATCACTGGTTTTCTGCAATCAAACAAACCGATTAAGTCAATTAGACAATGGGCAAACTAATTTCAAGAGAAACAAACATGAGGTAATTCACTTTGGATAAACAGATCATCGTAAAATGGTGAAAATCTCTGTACCCTGGAAACTCAGAGGACCTGGACAAGGGAAGGATGGGTATTTACATCATTAAAATATCAGGAACAGTGAAAGACAAATGGAATATTGGGCCTCAGATTGGGGGCCTAGAAACAGGCAGGCGAACATTATAGTGCAGCAACATTTAGGCCAGTTACAGACTCTGATGATCAAATGTAAATTCTGATTCTTTTTAATTCTGTCAAATGATTTTCCATATTAGCTGCTTTCCAACATTTATACCAGAAAGAAAGGAATAAAATCAATTTGTCACACACTTTACAGATCTGTGAGCAACAACTTGTCTGTTTAGTGAAGGCGTCCTCAGTGAGTGCCTCACTCACCCAGGAGTCAACTGTAAAGATTCAGGCTCACGACCCAGGCTGACATGGGAGTGTATCACTGAGGGAGTGCTGCACTCTCAGAAGTGCTGTCTTTTTGTTTAGACATTAAACCAAGGCCCATCTGTTGGATCAGATTTTACTGTACTGTCAGGCCCAGGTTAATGTTCTGGTGACTAGGACTCAGCGGCATCACCAGCTCTGGTTGTGATTTGTTTATCAATCAATCTTTCCATTAAGAACCATGTGACACTACAGGGCCAAGAGAGCTCTGCAGAGCTCAAGGGTCAGGAGTCACGGCTCATTCCTGCCCACTGCCTCAGAATTTCTGTACCCTCTGCTTTCCCCCAGTCAGGTGACTCTCATATGTTCAGCTTCCCCAGAAGTATGTCTTCCCCATTTATTGTACAGTGCACTGGGAGGCTGTGAGCTTAGCATAACACAAATCTGGAATTAAATCTAACAATGACCATGAAGCCACTGTCCAGATCCCAAACACTCCATGCCTGTTCCAGTTTCACTGATTTGCTGACAAGATTCACTCAGCAGTGGGAGGCAGACACCTGCTGCAATCCCAGACACTGAGACCATTGAAGGTGGCCCTTCTCTGCATCATAACTGAACCAGGGTAAACCCAAAATGACATAGACTGACAAAGATACCCACCCAAATGTAATCCCCAAATCTAACGACTGCACCTACACCAGCTCAATGTTCAACAACAGCCTTCCCCACTGACCTCGGAAGGCAGGGTTTGCTGGTCTAACTGTCTCAGTAGAATTCACCAGGAGGACTCCTCGTGAGTGATCCATTCAGAGGTGTGCTGGACCAGATACCTATATGATGCCTCCACAGTCAGATAGGTTCTGACAGCAGTCAAAACAAAACATAAAACTGTGGAAGCTGGAAATCAGAAACAAACAGAAATAGCTGGAGAAACTCAGCAGTTCTGGCAGCATCCGTGGAGAGAAGGCAGAGTTAACATTTTGGGTCCAGTGACACTCCTTCAGAATACATCCCAGTTATTTCTATTTGTGTTTCAGCTTTCCCACACTCAATGTTTCAGTTCAAAGCTGAAGACCAGCCACAAGAGTAAAGAGATAATCTGGAATGTGAGAGAGTTAACAAGTTCAGGAATGAATTGAAACAGACAGATGTAGAATAAAGAGTGAAAGCTGGAGGTGGAGGATGTAGGTCAGTAACAGAAACTAAAACCTGTTGTAAAAATATCAACCATTAATTAGACGGAACTAGACTAATACCAAATCAGTATTTATCTCAATGACCATCAAGACAGTGGGAACTGAACAGCCAGCTCTCTCATTAATAGCTTATTTTGGAAAGGTCACATTATTCCAGAGTGACTCAGTTTCCAAAGGTGATCAAACAAATCATTCCAACCCTGCTTCAGTTGAACAGTAAATATAGTGTGCTGTGTGCTCGCTGTCTGTCAGCTTGTTGCTATAGTGAGAATGTGGACAATGTCAACCTGCAATGACAAGGGAGAATGAGAGAGACAGACAGGCGGAAACTGAGAGGGAGAAAGAGAGAGAGAGAGAGAGAGAGATAAGAGGGATCAAGGAAAAAAATTCTTTAAAAATGTTAAGTATTAGTTCAACTGAACCTATATACTTCGGAATGCAGTGCCAGTACAACGAAGCATTCATTACCAAAATTTTCATTCTACTTCTCTCTTGGGGATGTGAGAGCAATTTTGGGCGCGATATCTCACGGAGGATGTACCGACACTGGAGGTTCATGAGAATGATCCGAGGAATAATTTGAGGAACATTTGAGGACTCTGGGACTCGATGGAGTTTAGAAGGATAAGGGGAATCTAATTGAAACTTATAGAAAACTGATTGAGCTGGACAGAGGGGATGTTGGGAAACTGTTTCCATCAGCAGGAGAGACTCAGACCCGAGGGCACAGCCTCAGAGTAAAGGGAAAACCCTTTAGAACAGAGATAAGGAGAAACCTCTTCAGCCAGAGAGTGGGAAATCTGTGGGATTCACTGCCACAGAGGGCTGTGGGGGAAAGGTCACTGAGTATATTTAACACTGAGATAGATAGATTCCTGAATGTCAAGGAGGGGTCAAAGGCTATGGGGAGAAAGTGGGAAAATGGGGTTGAGAAACTTAGCAGCCATGACTGAACGGTGGAACAGACTCGATGGGTTGAATTGCCTAATTTCTTCTTGTATGACGAGAGAGAGAGAGAGAGAGAGAGAGAGCGAGGGAGACCCTGAAAGAGATTGACATGGAATGAGTGAGAGAGGAAAAGGCAGAAAGAGAGAGGGCGAGAAGAATAAAAAGAAAGAGGCAAATAGACAGAGAAAGAGAGAAAGGGGTAGAGAGAGAAAGATAAAGAGAGAGAGAGAGAGACAGGGAAAGAGAGAGACTGCATGTCTCTACAATAACAGGACAAACATAAAATGCCTGGCCACAGTTACTTCAACAAATCCTTTGAGGATTGGATTTGACATTCAGACAGTGTAGAAATAGAGCAGCTTTATCTGAAGGGTCAGAGCTCAGCTCCATAAGCCACTGAGATAACTTACTGGCATCGGGTTTCATTAAACGAAAGATGAGGATGCCTCAAGATGTGATGCTGTGATAGAGAGAAAGGTTTGGCAAAGATATAGATATTTTATCCAAGACTGTTAACTTCAGATATCAGACAGCGAATGGGATGAAGCTATTACTTGTTTCAATTTGAAGGCAATAAATATTTTCTAATATAAAATAACCATGGCAATGCAAACACTGAATGATTGTTTAAATTTTGGTTAAGAACTCATCTTTAATTTGTTGTGCACACAGAATGTCACTGAGGTACAGTCCCACACGCACTGAACTCACTGGGGTACAGTCTCACACACACTGACTCTCACTGGGGTACAGAGTCCCACACACACTGACTCTCACTGGGGTACAGTCCCACACACACTGACTCTAACTGGGGTACAGTCCCACACACACTGACTCTCACTGGGGCGCAGTCCCACACACACACTGGCTCTCACTGGGGTACAGAGTCTCACACACACTGACTCTCACTGGGGTACAGTCCCACACACACTGACTCTCACTAAGGTACAGAGTCTCACACACACTGACTCTCACTAAGGTACAGAGTCTCACACACACTGACTCTCACTGGGATACACTCCCACACACACTGACTCTCACTGGGGTACAGTCCCACACACATTGACCCTCACTGGGGTACAGTCCCACACACACTGACTCTCACTGGGGTACAGTCCCACACACACTGACTCTCACTGGGGTACTTGGGTTCTCTCACATGGACTACCGACAGCAGGAGGATTGCTGTAGTTTATTAAGACAGCTTACCACCACCTTCTCAAGGGTAACTAGGGACAGGTAATAAACGATGTCCAGCCAGCGACACCCATTTTCCTGGATGAAAAATGTAAAGCAATCAGCACAAACATCGAGCAGTAACATTGCTAAAGGCAGAATGGAAGAGGCTCAATTAAGATTTTTCAATTACTTTTAATCCATACACATCAGTGATTGCAACAATTTGTGATGAATGGGACCCTGAGCACCTGCATCGACCAATCAGACCATTTTAACAAAGATTGTGAGAGCACAGCCTCAGAGTCCCAATGATAACCAATACCTGGTGAATGTGGGTGGGGAGTGCAGCGAAGGAAGGGGAGGTGAAGTGATGGAGTGGGTGGCTGCAGGAGTGTGGAGCTCATTCATGAGAATGGGGATGGAACAGGAGAATGGAGCAGGGGAGGGCAAGTGGAGGTGGAGGGGGAAATGGAAACTGTGGGGGAGGGGAAACAGGCATGGAGAGGAATGGAGATGGTGGGATAATGAGATGGAGGGGGCATAGAGATAGCAGAGGTGCAGTCTAGGAGAACTGATAGTGGATGGGGATGAAGGGGAAGTGGAATTAGTTGGGCAGGAGTATGAGAGAGTTGAATTGGTGGGAGGTGGGGATGATTGAGTGGGGCAGGGGATGCTGCTCTGGGAGTGCAATGTTTACACTGATCAAGTCTCAAAGCTGGAACAAGGTGGAATTAAGTCTATTTGTGAAGCCCCTTCTACAGTGAACCCTCCTGGCTGATGGGAGTCTGTGTGTCAGATTGTTAATGCTCCCATCTTGAGTGTTGGAGCGTCTGCCCCTGATTGTGTGGGGATAGAGCCAATTATAGCTCACTCTGAGTTAAACATTCAGTTTGAACCAGGTCCCCCTTCATGGGGTGAGCCAGACATTGATGCTAGGACCCCAGGGCCAGTTCCCTGATAGATTAATGTTACTGACAGAACCAGATACCCAAGAAAAACTCCACACTGGGGGTCATACTGGGGTTTCTGGGTATGCCCAGCAGGGGTAGTGTTCTGTGCTACTGGGGCTTTTGGGGTTATCCAGCAGAGGCAAGCTGTGTTACACTGAAGTTTATTATTCAGCTGGTTTATATGGACCAGTGGATGGCCATTCCAGAACTTGCTATTAAACAAGATCCAGACATTAATTCCACACTGGGTTCCAGCTAATTGGCCAGATGGTGTATCATCCTCCAAAACACAAATTTGTTCCGACCCAGCAATTTCACTCTTTCTGTCCCATGTAGCTCATACCCCAGGCCTGACCAATCAGAATGGCAGTGCCAATGTCCAAACATCCATTTTTGTTTTGAATGTGACAGAGAGGGGGCTGAGAGACCCTTTAATCCTGAAGATACTCAGTGAAGTACAGCACCCACACACACAGCCATTGGGAATAATAGACACTAGAATCTTCACTAGAACAAAAGAAAAGTTATTGATAAAACAATACAAAATAGTTTCCATAAACCACTATGGGGGCAACTGACTATTTGGTTTCTAATTAAATGCTTTAAATAAATGCATATAAATATTTTCTCTTTTTTTCCTTCTGATCCCCTTTTTCCAGTTTCACAATGTAGTAAGAGTACAGATATCCGAATGTCACTTTCCTAAATCACAGTCTCTGTACTCTTCCTTTCTAACCAGAAATGGCATCTCCTCAGCAGCAACCACAGGCAGGAATGCTGTATTTTCACCTGCTCGCTCCTCACACTCGTTGATCAGTTCATAGTCCTCGGCCCTTTGACTGGCAAACGCTAGGATCTGGATCTGTTGTTGTGCGGCCTGCAGCAACACCTCCACCTGCTGCCTGTCAGCTTGATGGCCTGGGGTACTCGGGCCACTGAGAGGAACCAGCTCAGCAGGATAACAGTGAGGCTGGTGCTCTGGGCTCTCAGACTCGGCACTCTCCTTTGGCACCTGGACAGAACTCTTCTCCTCCACTGAAGGATCGACAGGCAGTGAGGCCACCCAACAATAAGGAACCACTTGGCTCTCCTTGAACTGCAGAGCACAGAGCTGGATGGCTTGATGGCAGTGTACAGGCTGTATAACATTAAGAGAATTCTCAGGAGATTTCCAACAAGTGGCTGACGGTCTACAAGGTAATAAGAATTGAACATGTATCAGGCAATGGACAGTGAATCTTCACAGCATGTAGGAGACACACTGAGTAACACACAGGCAGCTGACAAGACCTACCCTTGGTTGGTGTCTGAGCAATCACCCTTGGATGAAGCAAGCTGTGCCTGTATCTGGCTGCTTGCACTGACAGATGATGAGTCGGCGGGTTCGATCACAGCACTCAATGACCCTTGTGTCACTGGGGGTGATGGGCCAGGACTGACCTTCGATGACAATCTTCCCAGTTGCCTTGGGCTGAGGGATGAGGATGGACAATACCTGCAGTCAAAGAGATCATTAGAGCAGTATATCGCGATACCAAATAAGGAAGGCTATGGACCAAGTGCTGGGAAATAGGATTTAAAAAATGGGATTTGAACAATGGGATTTGAACATTGGGATTTTAAAAATGGGACTGAAACAATGGGATTTAAACAGTGGGATTTAAACAATGGGATTTGAACAATGGGATTTGAACAGTGGGATTTAAACAATGGGATTTGAACAATGGGATTTGAACAATGAGGTGCTTGTTTTTGGCCAGCACAGACTTGATGGGCTGAAGGGCTTTTTCCATGTTGTAGACCTCCTTGATTCTGTGGTCACTAATGAGGAGAGAATCCTATATTCAGATGGAAGCACAGGGAAACGTGTCGCATCAGGAACTGTGTCCCTCCAACAGCTCCCTCCAACATTCCTGGAATAGCCTTTGCTTTGTTTCCCAGGCAAAACTGAGTACTGTAGATGCTGGAAACCAGAGTTTAGATCTGGAAAAGCAGGTCAGGCAGCATCCAAGGAGCAGGAGAATCGACGTTTCGGGCAAAAGCCATTCATCAGGAAGGGCTTTTGTTTCTTGTTTAGTGACTACAGGGAGCTGTCATTAATAACTCTCTCATATTGAGAATTTCAGAGATGGGGCTGGGAGATAGTGGGAGGCTGGAGGGAAGGTGATCATAGAGTCAAAGAGATGTACAGCATGGAAACAGACCCTTCAGTCCAACCCGTCCATGCCGACCAGATATCCCAACCCAATCTAGTCCCATCTGCCAGCACCCGGCCCATATCCCTCCAAACCCTTCCTATTCATTTACCCATCCAAATGCCTCTTAAATGTTGCAATTGTACCAGCCTCCACCACTTCCTCTGGCAGCTCATTCCATACACGTACCACCCTTTGCGTGAAAAAGTTGCCCCTTAGGTCTCTTTTATATCTTTCCCCTCTCACCCTAAACCTATGCCCTCTAGTTCTAGACTCCCCACCCGCAGATAGAGGGGCTGGAGGGCAAAGAAGGAGAAGGGGAAGAGAGGTGAAGGGGAGGGAGGTGGGTTAGAAGTGGGTGTTGAAATGAGGTAGAATGAGAAGTGAGGTCTTACATCAAGAATTTAGAGGGTGAGACAGTAGATTAAAGAGCAGGACCTCAAAAGTTGCACTTTCTGCATTAATCATAGTGCCAAAGGCCAGCATGTGTGGGAGAACTGAGCAGGTGTGTGTGTGTGTGTGTGTGTGTGTGTGTGTGTGTGTGTGTGTGTGTGTGTGTGTGTGTGTGTGTGTGTGTGTGTGTGTGTGTGAGAGTGTGTGTGAGAGTGTGTGTGAGAGAGAGTGTGTGTATGTGAGAGAGAGAGAGTACGTGTCTGTGTGTGTAAGAGAGAGTGCATGTCTGTGTGTGTCAGTGTGCGAAAGAATACGTGCCTGTGTGTGAGAGAGAGTGCATGTCTGTGCATGTTAGTGTGCGAGAGAGTGCGTATCTGTGTGTGTCAGTGTGCGAGAGTGTGTGTGTGTCTATCTGTGCGAGAGAGTGCGTGTGTGTCTGTGCGAGAGAGTGCGTGTGTGCGTGTCAGTGTGCAAGGGAGTGCGTGTCAGGGTGCATGTCAGTACAGGTGAGAGAAAGAGTGTATGTGTGTGTGTCAGTGTGCGTGAGAGAATGTGTGTGTCAGAGTGCGTGAGAGTGAGAGAGTGCATGTGTCTCTGGCTATTGAGGGAGTGCAGCGTAGGTTCATGAGTCAATTCCTGGAATGGAGGGACTACCTTACACTGAAAGACTGGAGCGATTTGGCTTGTATACCCTTGAGTTTAGAAGACTGAGAGGGGATCTGATTGAGACATATAAAATTATTAATGGATTGGACACTCTGGAGGCAGGAAACATGTTTCCGCTGATGGGTGAGTGCTGAACCAGAGGACACAGCTTAAAAATATGGGTAGACCATTTAGGACAGAGATGAGGAGAAACTTCTTCACCCAGAGAGTGGTGGCTGTGTGGAATGCTCTGCCCCAGAGGGCAGTGGAGACCCAGTCTCTGGATTCATTTAAGAAAGAGTTGGATAGAGCTCTCAAGGATTGTGGAATCAAGGGTTATGGAGATAAGGCAGGAACAGGATACTGATTAAGGATGTTCAGCCATGATCATATTGAATGGTGGTGCAGGCTCGAAGGGCAGAATGGCCTACTCCTGCACCTATTGTCTATTGTCTATTGTGTCAGCATGCATGAGAGTGAGAGTGAGAGAGTGCGTGTGTCAGTGTGCGTGAGAGTGTGTGTGTGTGTGTGTGTGTGTGTGTGTGGAGGAGTTGTTGCCTGGATCATTGGGACTGTTTCTGGGGAAGGGTGTAAAGGCTTTACAGGTGGCAGAGTATTGAAATGTAATCAGGGGAGCTCCAAAATCAACAGATGGAAAGTACAACAGGGACAGTTCAGGGTTGGACCTAAATCTGGGGAATGAAGCCAAGGCATGTTTGAGGTGACGGTGGGGCAGCATTCTTATGAAAGTGACCACAAGACAAAGCATTTTAGATTTGTTATGGAAAAGGAAAAAAGGGATGGTCATTAAAAAGAGTTTTGAATATAAATTTTATTAAAATAAGGTAGGATCTAAACAAAGTAGATTGGGAAGAGCTAGTTGAGGGTCAATCTACAGCAGAACACTGGATAAGGTGTGGGGGATGATGTTCCAAAAGGACATGGGGAGACTACAGGCCTAACATGTTCCCTTCAGGGTGAAATAATGAAGCAAGAAGCCGAGAGAACTTTGGAACCTTGGAATATTTAGGATTGAATAAAATAGAGAAGACAGGCTTTTAAGAGGGACACACGGAAAAAAAATTAATGGCTGCCCTGGTGGATTCCAGAATTTGCAGGAAGGAACTTAAGAATTAGGAGAGCAAAGAGGGAGAATGAAAAAAAATACACTGGCAGGCAAGATGTGGGGGAATCCCAAGATATTCTGTAAGGACATTCATGGAAGTATCACCGAGGAGAGGGACATGATGGATTTTGAGGTTAGGGATAGATCTTTGAGTACTCTAGGTCAAGTTGGCATAAGGAGGGAGTAAGATTTGGGTATTCTAAAAGGCATTAAGGTAGACAAGCCCCCAGGTCCGGATGGGATCTATCCCCATTGAGGGAATAGGTTACTGAGGGAAGCGAGAGAGGAAATAGCTGGGCTTTAGCAGATATCTTTGCAGCATCCCTGAACAAGAGTAAGGTCCTGGTGGACTGGAGAATTGCTAATGTTGTCCTGTGTTTAATAAGGGTAGCACGGTAATTATAGACCTGTGACCTGATGTCAGTGGTAGGGGAACTGCTGGAGAAGATACTGAGGGATAGGATCTATTCCCATTTGGAAGAAAATGGGCTTATCAGTGCTAGGCAGCATGGTTTTGTGCAGGGAATGTCATGTCTTACAAATCGAAAAGAATTCTTTGAAGAGGTGATAATGTTGATTGATGGGGAAAGGAATGTGGATGTTATATATGTGGACTTTTGTAAGGTGTTTGATAAGGCTGCCCATGGTAGGCTGATCGAGAAGGTGAAGTCACATGGGGTCCAGGATGTAGCTAGATAGATAGAGTACTGGCTGGGCAATAGGAGACAGAGAATGGTAGTGGAAGGAAGTTTCTCAAAATGGAGACCTGTGACCAGTGACATTCCACGGGATCCATGCTGGAACCACTATTGTTTGTGATATACATAAATGATCTGGAGGAAGGTGTAGGTGGTCTG
Source organism: Hemiscyllium ocellatum (assembly GCF_020745735.1). Lineage (NCBI taxonomy): Eukaryota > Metazoa > Chordata > Chondrichthyes > Orectolobiformes > Hemiscylliidae > Hemiscyllium > Hemiscyllium ocellatum. The sequence continues at coordinate 36,140,519 of NC_083443.1, forward strand.
ATTATCAAGTTTGGAGATGACACTAAGATTGGTGGAATAGCAGATAGTGAAGGGGAATATTAGAGAATCCAGCAGAGTATAGAGAGATTGGAGAGTTGGGCAAAGAAATGGTAGATGGAGGTGATACATTTTGAAGATCCAATTAACGAGCAAACTATACATAGACTCATAGAGTCATAGAGTCAGAGAGATGTACAGCATAGAAACAGACCCTTTAGTCCAACCCGTCCATACCGACCAGATATCCCAACCCAATCTAGTCCCTCCTGCCAGCACCCGGCCCATATCCCTCCAAACCCTTCCTATTCATGTACCCATCCAAATGCCTCTTAAATGTTGTAATTGTATCAGCCTCCACCACTTCCTCTGGCAGCTCATTCCATACACACATGACCCTCTGTGTGAAAAAGTAGCCCCTTAGGTCTCTTTTATATCTTTCCCCTCTCACCCTAAACCTATGCCCTCTAGTTCTGGACTTCCCCACCCCAGGGAAAAGACTTTGTCTATTTATCCTATCTATGTCCCTCATGATTTTTTAAATATCTATAAGGTTCACACCTCAGCCTCCGAAGCTCCAGGGAAAACAGCCCCAGCCTGTTCAGCCTCTCCCTATAGCTCAAATCCTCCAACCCTGGCAACATCCTTGTAAATCTATTCTGAACCCTTTCAAGTTTCACAACATCTTTCCGATAGGAAGGAGACCAGAATTGCACGCAATATTCCAACAGTGGCCTAACCAATGTCCTGTACAGCTGCAACATGACTTCCCAACTCCTGTATTCAATACTCTGACCAATAAAGGAAAGCATACCAAATGCCTTCTTCACTAACCTATCTACCAGTGACTCCACTTTCAAGGAGCTATGAACCTGTACTCCAAGGTCTCTTTGTTCAGCAACACTCCCTAGGACCTTACCATTAAGTGTATAAGTCCTGCTAAGATTTACTTTCTCAAAATGCAGCACCTCTCATTTATCTGAATTAAACTCCATCTGCCACTTCTCAGCCCATTGGCCCATCTGGTCCAGATCCTGTTGTAATTTGATGTAACCCTCTTCGCTGTCCACTACACCTCCAATTTTGGTGTCATCTGCAAACTTACTAACTATACCTCTTATGCTCACATCCAAATCATTTACGTAATGACAAAAAGTAGAGGACCCAGCACCGATCCTTGTGGCACTCCACTGGTCACAGGCCTCCAGTCTGAAAAACAACCCTCCAGCACCACCCTCTCTCTTCCACCTGTGAGCCAGTTCTGTATCCAAATGCCAATTCTCCCTGTATTCCATGAGATCTAACCTTGCTAATCAGTCTTCCATGGGGAAACTCGTTGAACGTCTTACTGAAGTCCATATAGATCATGTCCACTGCTCTGCCCTCATCAATCTTCTTTGTTACTTCTTCAAAAAACTCAATCAAGTTTGTGTGACATGATTTCCCACACACAAAGCCATGTTGACTACCCCTAATTAATCCTTGTCTTTCCAAATACATATACATACTGACCCTCCAACAATTTGCCCACCACTGACATCAGGCTCACTGGTGTATAGTTCCCTGGCTTGTCCTTTACCACCCTTCTTAAACAGTGACACCATGTTAGCCAACCTCCAGTCTTCCGGCAGCTCACCTGTGACTATTGATGATACAAATATCTCACCAAGGGACCCAGCAATCACTCCCCTCGCTTCCCACAGGGTTCCAGGATACAGGTCCTGGGGATTTATCCACTTTTACGCATTTCAAGACATCCAGCACTTCCTCCTCTGTAATATTTTAGTCATATCCTTTTTTTTATCCTTTTCATATCCTTTTCTACAGTAAATACTGATGCAAAATACTTGTTTAGTGTCTGCTCACCTCCTACCGCCTTGCTGATCTTTGAGGGGCCCTATTCTCTCCCCAGTTACCCTTTTGTCCTTAATATATTTGGAAACACCCTTTGGATTCTCCTTAATTCTAGTTGCCAAAGCTAGCTCATGTCCCCTTTTTGCCCTCCGGATTTCCCCTTTAAGTGTACTCCTACTGCCTTTATGCTCTGAAGATTCACTCAATCTATCCTGTCTATACCTGACATATGCTTCCTTCTTTGTCTTAACCAAACCCTCAATTTCTTTAGTCATCCAGCATTCCCTATACCTACCAGCCTTTCCTTTCACCCTGACAGGAATATACTTTCTCTGGACTCTCATTATCTCATTTCTGAAGGCTTCCCATTTTCCAGCCGTCCCTTTACCTGCAAACATCTGCACCCAATCAGCTTTTGAAAGTTCTTGCCTAATACCATCAAAATTGGCCTTTCTCCAATTTAGAACTTCAACTTTTAGATCTGGTCTATCCTTTTCCATCACTATTTTACATCTAATAGAATTATGGTCGCTGACCCCAAAGTGCTCCCCCACTGACACCTCAGTCACCTGCCCTGCCTTATTTCCCAAGAGTAGGTCAAGATTTGCACCTTCTCTCGTAGGTACATCCACATACTGAATCAGAAATTTTCTTATACACACATAACAAATTCCTCTCCATCTAAACCCTTAACACTATGGCAGTCCCAGTCTATGTTTGGAAAATTAAAATCCCCTACCATAGGGGATTCTATTATTCTTACAGATAGCTGAGATCTCCTTACAAATTTGTTTCTCAATTTCCCTCTAACTATCAGGAGGTCTATAATACAATCCCAATAAGGTGATCATCTTATTTCTCAGTTCCACACAACTACCTTCCCTGGATGTATTTCCGGGAACATCCTCCCTCAATATAGCTGTAACACTATCCTTTATCAAAAACACCAGTCCCTATCCACTCTTGCCTCCCTTTCTGTCCTTCCTGTAGCATTTGTATCCTGGAACATGAAGCTGCCCGTCCTGCCCATCCCTGAGCCATGTTTCTGTAATTGCTATGATATCCCAGTCCCATATTCCTAACCAGGCCCTGAGTTCATCTGCCTTCCCTGTTAGGCCTCTTACTTTGAAATAAATGCAGTTTAATTTATTGGTCCCACTTTGTTCTCTGCTTTGTCCCTGCCTGTCCTGACTGTTTGACTCACTTTTGTTCTCAACTGTACCCATCTCATATCGATCTCTTTCCTCTCTATCTCCCTGGGTCCCCCCCCCCCACCCCACCCACCCTCACCTTACAAGTTTAAATTCTCCCGAGCAGCTCTAGCAAATCTCCCTGTTACTCCCCTTCCAATTTAGGTGCAATCCATCCTTCTTGTACAGGTCACTTCTACCTCAAAAATGTGAATCCTTCTCCCATACACCAGCTCCTCAGCCATGCATTCATCTGCTCTATCCTCCTATTCCTGCCCTCACTAGCTTGTAGCACCTGGAGTAATCCAGATATTACTCATCTTGAGGACCTCCTTTTTAAATCCCTGCCTAACTCTCTGTAATCTCCCTTCAGAGTCTCAACCTCATCCCTTCCTATGTCATTTGTTCCAATGTGCACAATGACCTCCTGCTGGCCCCTCTCCCCCGTGAGAACATTCTGCACCCTCTCTGAGACATCCTTGATCCTGGCACTACGAAGCAACACAACATTGTGATTTTTCGCTGCTGGCCACAGAAACGTCTGTCTGTACCTCAGTCTAGACAGTCCTCTAACACAATCGATCGATCGCTTGGAACCCAACGTACCTCTCATTACATTAGAGCCATTCTCAATCCCAGAAACTTGGCTGTTTGTGTTACATTCCCCTGAGAATCCATTACCCCCTCCATTTTCCAAAACACCATACTTGTTTGAGATGGGGATAACTACAGAAGACTCCTGCACTACCTGCCTACCTCTCTTACCTTTCCTGGAGTTAACCCATCTCTGTGATAGTACCTGAGACTTTCCCCCTTTCCTATAACTGCTATCCATCACATCCCCTTGCTCTTGTAAATTCCTCATTGCCTCTAACTCCTCCCCAACTGATCCATTTGATCTGATATGATTCGCAATCAAAGGCATTTATTGCAGATATAATCCTCATTAATCCGTAAACTCTCCCTAAACTCCCACATCCAAGAAGAAGAGCACATCGCTCCATTAAGGGCCATTTTTGCTTCTTCCAATCTGCAGACCCAGAAAATAGCACCAAATTACTCCTCTACAAAACACTGCTCCAGGCTAACTCAATACTTCTGCTTATACTTTAAGTTTAATCAAGAGACATTGCTCAATAAAACATATAATCAAGAAAGAGTCCACTCTACTCACTACTGCAGACTTATTTTAAGGCCATGCTTAAAACATCTACTTATCTGCTTCCGTGCTGTGACCTCTCCCAACAGGTTCCTCCAAGGTCAGTTGTGAATTTCACTGGTTTTTAATTTTCCCAGACACACTACGATGTCCAGCGATACATGAATTCAACAACAAAGGCAGTAACTGCTAACTCTGTCAGTTAACAACGTGGATTACAATGTGGGTATATCGCAAATGGAAGGTCTTGGGGAAAATTGACATATAGAGAGATCTGGGTGTTCAGGTCCATTGTTCCCTGAAGGTGGCAATATTGGTCAGTAGAGTGGTCAAGAAGGCATACGGCATGCTTTCCTTCATTGGACTGGGTATTGAGTACAAGAGTTGGCAGGTCATGTTACAGTTGTATAAGACTTTGGTTCAGCCACATTTGGAATACTGCGTACAGTTCTGGTCCCCACATTACCAAAAGGATGTGGACACTCTGGAGAGGGTGCAGAGGAGGTTCACCAGGATGTTGCCTGGTATGGAGGGTGCTAGCTGTGAAGAGAGGTCGAGTAGATTAGGATTGAGGCCTACAAAATCATGAGTGGTATAGACAGGGTGGATAGCAAGAAGCTTTTTCCCCAGAGTGGGAGACTCAATTATGAGGGGTCACGAGTTCAAGGTGAGAGGGGAAATGTTTAGGGGAGATATATGTGGAAAGTTCTCCACACAGAAGCTGGTGGGTGCCTGGAATGCATGGCCAGTGGAGATGGTAGGGGCAGGAACGATAGTGTCATTTAAGATGTACTAGACAGATACACGAATGGGCAGGGAACAGAGGGATACAGATCCTTAGAAAATAGGTGACACGTTTAGATGGAGAATCTGGATTGGTGCAGGGTTGAAGGGCTGAAGGGCCAGTTCCTGCGCTGTAATGTTCTTTGTTCTTTGTTCTATGTGAAGAAGATAACCAAAGAAAGAATGGGGCCCATGTGGGACCCAGGGGGCAAGGAGACAAGGGACATCAGGAAAATGATGAACAAGTAGTACTCATTGTCTTCACTTTGGAGAAGGAGAATGTCAGCGCAGAGTCTGGGAAGAGGGACTGAGATACTGCTGAGTAGCATGACATGGAGAGGGGTTTGAGAGGTTTTGGTGGGTTTTGGATAAAGGAACTGAGGTCAATGTTTCCTAAGTTTGCAGATAACATAAAGATAGATACGGGGGCAAGTAGAGCTGATGGGGAGGCTGCAGAAGGACTTGGACATGTTATGACGGGGGCAAAGAAGTGGCAGATGGAACACAATGTGGGAAGGTGTGAGTGCAGTTTGATGGGAAGAACAGAGGCAAGGACTATTGTCTAAATAGGGAAAGGCTTAGGAAAGCACAAAGGGATTTAGGAGGGTTCATTCGGGATTCTCTTCAAGTTAATATGCACGAGGCAAATGAAATGTTGGCATTCATTTTGAGAAGGCTAAAATACAAGAGCAGGGCTGAGGCTGTGTAAGACTGTAGTCAGACTGCATTTGGAACATTGTGAGCAGTTTTGGGATCTGTATCTAAGAGAGGATGTGCTGGTGTTAGAGAGGGGGTCTCGAGGTGGTTTACAAGAATGACCCTAGGGATGAGGGGCGTGGCACATAAGGAGCAGTCTGGCTCTGTACTCAGTGGAGTTTGGAAGGACAAGGGGAGATCTCATTGATGCTTACAGACTCCTGTGAGGATATACTGGATGGAGTGGTGGTGGAGAATATGCTTCCACTCACAGAGAGACGAGGACCTGAGGGCACAGCCTCAGAGTGAAGGGACAGCCCTTTAGCACTGAGATGAGAAGGGATTTCTTCAGCCAGAGGGTGGAGAGTCTGTGGAACTCATTGCTGCAGAGAGCTGAGGAGGCCCAGTCATTGAGTGTATTTAAGACAGAGATAGATTCTTGAATAGTAAGAGTTCAAAGGTTACTGAGAGAAGGCAGGAGAATAAGGTTGAGAAACATATCAACCATGATAGAATGGTGGAGCAGAGTCAATGGGCCAAATAGCCTGGTCTATGGTCTATGACTGCAGGACCATCACCCTCATCCAGCCTCAGTACTGTTCCAGATTCTGCTGCAGCCTCTCAGTACAGGAAACAGACTGCGCCTGTAAGGTGGCTCTTAACCTTCCTCCTTTCTATCTCTTTCCCTAACCACACATTTCTGGTAACAACTAACAAAAGGTGGAAATTAGTCTTGAACCTTGATCAAGGCTGATACAAAATTGCCCTCATATGCAGCTATGTATAATGCAGAAACAGCTTTAGTCTGCATCAAAAGCCCCATGCTGTACCTGTCCCGGAAGTATTCGATGGGGGACAGTGTAGAGGTGGCTTTACTCTGTATCTAATCCCGTGCTGTCTCTGCTGCAAATGTGTTGCTGGTCAAAGCACAGCAGGCCAGGCAGCATCTCCTGGCCTGCTGTGCTTTGACCAGCAACACATTTGCAGCTGTGATCTCCAGCATCTGCAGACCTCATTTTTTACCCGTGCTGTCTCTGCCCCATCAAACTCATCCAGGACAGGGACAGCGTGGGGTTAGGCAGAGGTGAATCTCTACTCTGTATCTAATCTTGTGCTGTTCCTGTCCTGGGATGGTTTGATAGGGACAATGTAGAGGGAGCTGAAAATGTGTTGCTGGTTAAAGCACAGCAGGTCAGGCAGCACTCCTGTTCCTTGGATGCTGCCTGACCTGCTGTGCTTTAACCAGCAACACATTTTCAGCTCTGATCTCCAGCATCTGCAGACCTCACTTTTTACACAATGTAGAGGGAGCTTTATTTGATAAAATCAGTCATATAATTAAATTTCATTTCAACATAATGAGTTAAACCTGGTTTGAACATGACTTTACCGTTGCTGCTTTCCAGTCGGGTTACTCATTGATGGTGAGGTGCTCGGCGATGATCCAGCACCCGAAAACTTTGATTCCAGAACTTTGCATCTTCTCCCATCAATACTACTGTCGGATTTTGTGAACTGAAAAATAAAACACCACCACCTCAAATTGTCGGAGTCATTTACCCAATGGCTACAAATTGTGAGAGAGTTGCTGATGCATGAAGGGGAAATTCATCAGCACACCGAGAATAAGCTGCCACTTGCTACTTTTTCAGCTACGGGTGACAGAACCTAATGCTTCTTCCTATAATCCTTTCATCCAATCTTTTAAATCTTTACATCTATTTGCACCTGCGAAAGTGAACTCTGGCTGAGATGACTCTGCGCTCGAGTGAGGCCCATTTTCATTGCACTCACTTCCAAGAATATTGCAATGATGTAAGCTTTGTGTTCCAGTTCTCAACCTTCATGTCTCAGTGCTCTACAGATGAGGAAATGCAGTTTATATTAATGTCGAGGCTACATACTGCTATCGTGTGATAATGGTGTGACTGAGAGGCTTTGCACAGTCACTGTCCACCATCTTTTTATTGGTCTTCATCTAAGTTACTGACACCATGTGGAAATGATGTCAGCCAAAAGTCTTTGGTACAGGATAGGCTTAATGATGACAAACCGTAAATATGTTTCTCAGGTCAGAGCTAGTTCTGCTACACGTGGACTCTTGTGAGATATCTGATTCAATTGAAGAGTAAATACATATTGCTGTTAAGTGCATGGACTAAAGACACCCTGCAAACACTGAGGAAGGCCCTTTAGTTCCTCCCAGGAACAGCCTTATGTCTGAATGGATGGAGCTTATGTTTTGTTGTCAGTTAACCCTTTCAGGTACTGACTGTTCTGTACAACAACTTTAAATTACAACAAAAACAGAAAAATCTCAGCAGGTCTTGCAGCATCTGTAAAGAAAAGCAGAATTAACGTTTCGGGTCCAGTGACCCCTCTTCAGAACTTTAATCAGCAATTGGCAGCCTCCCTGAAGCCAGGATAGAAGGTCAGCTTATAGAATATTCTTGCATTAACTGTCGATCCTATTAAATCTCTTTGATCTATTGGACAGCCATCTTCCCTCAGAAGCTGTCTTCTATACAGTTAAGCTGAAAATGTGTTGCTGGTCAAAGCACAGCAGGCCAGGCAGCATCTCAGGAATAGAGAATTCGACGTTTCGAGCATAAGCCCTCGAAACGTCGAATTCTCTATTCCTGAGATGCTGCCTGGCCTGCTGTGCTTTGACCAGCAACACGTTTTCAGCTGTGATCTCCAGCATCTGCAGACCTCATTTTTTATTCTATACAGTTAATGCTTGCTTACGTTTTCCAGCTGTAGCACATTTTGTTGGGGATGATTGGCAGGAGACAGTTCCGAAGTGTTCAGACTGTAACTCTTCCCAAAGCGGATCTCCTTTGTCTGGTCACGCAGTTTTTGTCTTTGTTTTCTATGAGAACAGAAGACAAAACAGATTTTATTGTCACACAATGATCTTTAACAAGAAAATCCTGTTTGTATTGGATGCTACAAATCCACGTGCTACACTCTCTACCTGATATCATCCAGAACTGTTCCCCGTGCTTTAACTCACAGCCATCACTCCTGTACTCACCAACCAACACTGGCCCCTGACAAGCAACACCTGGCTTTTAAAATTCTCATTTTGCTTTCCAATTCTTCCATGCTTCACCCCTCCCTACCTCTGTAATCTCTTTCAGCCCCATAATGCACTGACAGCTCAACACCCCTTGAGATCTGGTGTCTTGCTTTTCCTCAATTTTAATTTCTCTACGCTGGTTGTCTGGGGCTAAGCTCTGAAATTCCTTCTCTGCCTCACCTTCCTCCTATAAACACTCAGTGAGCCTTACCCCTCTGATCAGGCTTTTCATACACCTGACCTCATTTCTCCCAGTGGATCCTGGGAAGACCTTGGGATCACATTAAAGGTGCTATACAAATCTCAATTGCTGTTGTTGTACAATTCACACTGGTGAAAGGTAAGTGAATCAGTCTGTCTGTGGGAGTGGGGAGCGACAGAAAGTGGAAGAGCTTCAGAATGACATGTTCCAGGTGGAAACAGTCCTAAAAGCTTTAGACAGATTAAAATTAAACAATAAACTCAACCTGACCACTGCAATCCCCGTTAGTGAGATTAAGGTGCACAGGCATTCGACATGATCCATTGAAACTGCTCCTGCCTGCAGGAGGACATTACAGCAACAATTCCAACTGGGGAGGAGGGAACCAGCTGAGAGAATGATCAGGAATTATCCAGGAAATGAGTTCAACAATCCTCATTATAGCAATCTCAGAAAATCTCCTGAACCTCTCAGATGGAGCAGAGTCCAGGACAGCAGGTGACAGTCAATGACAGGGTGCTGGGTTTAGATGGGATTTTTGTCAGGGAATGCCAAACCATTCAGCTGCTAAGATTTCAACTTGTGAAAGATAAAGAAACCCTCAAAATAAAACTGACAAATGAAACCAGGGGCAGAGGGAGAGTGTGAGAAGATAAAGAAATGCTCAGTGGGATGATGACATAGCAGGGTATGTGAGAGATGAACTTGGTTGAACTGTCAGACTAAGCTGCAATTTAACCAAATCTTACAAACATAAACCTGCATAATTCATCTGAAACTTCAATTGCTTAAAAACTCTTTGTTGTATTGACAAAGGAAGACAGGAGCAACTCAGCAAATTTAGTGCTTATTTGGTGACTGCTGATCTTTGATGACAGCTTCCCGACCTTTCCATGTAACAGGAGCCCTGAACATTTCTCCCCAGTGGGTCTTCAACTCTTAGCCAATCCAGCAGAGAGTAGGAGACTCTCTATTTGAAGAAGATCCTTTAACTATTCTAAGTGAACTTTAGGTTTCCACTATGAGGGGGAATGTGGAAGCTTACATAATGTCCTCAACAAACAAAACAAATAAACAGAAGCTACTGTGGCCCTACTGAATAAACAAAAACTAAAGCTGCTGGAGAAACTCAGCAAATATGGCAGCATCTTTGGAGAGAAAACAGAATCAGCTTTGACTTGAGTGAAGGGTGACCAGATTCAAAACATTAACTGTTTCTCTCCACAGATGCTGCCAGACCTGCTGAGTTTCTCCAGCAGATTCTGGCATTTTCAGATCTCCTGGACCTGAATTCTCTGTTTTATTTCTGTAGAGAAAGGGTCAGCTGAGCCAGGAAAGATCACAGATTCCTGTAGGGATACAACAGAAACAAGCACCATTTCCAGTAAATCCATCCTCCCAGATCAAGAACCCGAAACAGCAATTCTTACACCCCCAACCCCAGGGGAAGGAGGAATCTCTTTCCACTCTCTGTTATTTTATTCCAGTCAATGGCTCTCAACGAGACTCTCACTGGTTCTCAGCTACAGTAGGTTCCGAGGGAGGAATCTCTAAGTGTATCACAAATGTGTACCTGTCACAGTCACTAAGGGGATCAGCATTTTCAGAATCTCCTTACAGAAAGTTACGTTTCTAATCCAAAAGACTGAAATGCAAGCTGCAAGATCTGAACTGAGCCTAAACACTTCCAAAGACCAATTAACGCATGGTCACCTCTGGAACTGTTACATCTAGATTGGATGGTTATTCATAGCTATGCTACAGTTCACTCAACAGTAAGAGCATGATCCAAATGTAATGCAAAACATTTCACATGGAAGGTATGGATTCATGACAAATTTGATCAGTGTGACCAGGTGAGGTTATGGCAGATAGGAAATTTACAGGTCTGACGTTTTCAGTGAGGGTCAGTGTGTGTGGGAGTATACCCCAGTGAGAGTCAGTGTGTGAGGGACACTGTATCCCGGTGAGAGTCAGTGTGTATGGGAGTTGTAACTCAGTGAGAGTCATTGTGTGTGGGATCTGTACCCCAGTGAGAGTCAGTGTGTGAGGGACACTGTATCCCGGTGAGAGTCAGTGTGTATGGGAGTTGTAACTCAGTGAGAGTCAGTGTGTGTGTGTGGATCTGTACCCCAGTGAGGGTCAGTGTGTGTGTGGGACTGTACCACAGTGAGAGTCAGTGTGTGAGGGACTGTACCCCAGTGAGAGTCAGCATATGAGGGACACTGTACCCCAGTGAGAGTCAGTGTGTGTGTGTGGGACTGTACCCCAGAGAGAGTCAGTGTGTGTGGGATTGTACCCCAGTGAGAGTCAGTGTGGGTGGGACTGTACCCCAGTGAGAGTCAGTGTGTGTGGGAGCTGTATCCCAGTGAGAGTCAGTGTGTGTGGGAGCTGTACCCCAGTGAGAGTCAGTGTGTGTGGGACCCTGTACCCCAGTGAGGGTCAGTGTGTGTGGAGCTGTACCCCAGTGAGAGTCAGTGTGTGGGGGACTGTCCCCCAGTGAGGGTCAGTGTGTGTGGGACTCTGTACCCCAGTGAGAGTCAGTGTGTGTGGGGACTGTACCCCAGTGAGAGTCAGTGTGTGTGGGAGTGTATCCCAGTGAGAGTCAGTGTGTGTGGGACTGTACCCCAGTGAGAGTCAGTGTGTGGGGGACTGTACCCCAGTGAGAGTCAGTGTGTGTGGGGACTGTACCCCAGTGAGAGTCAGTGTGTGTGGGAGTGTATCCCAGTGAGAGTCAGTGTGTGTGGGACTGTACCCCAGTGAGAGTCAGTGTGTGGGGGACTGTACCCCAGTGAGGGTCAGTGTGTGTGGGACTGTACCCCAGTGAGGGTCAGTGTGTGTTGGATTGAGTCCTGGGAGCTATAGAAATTTCCTGAACAGACAAATGGATTGTGCTTTGTAAAGCATGCTTGATCATTTCCATCAATCATAACATGTTGCAACTGAAAGACAGGAAATTAGTTAAAAATACTTGAAGAGCAGGAGTCTTTCAACAAGTCATTTCCTGTTGATTTTCTGCATCATTAGGGATTCTGGCATGAAACTTCCACTTCAGAAAATTTCCCAATCCTGGACATTACAGACACAGAGATTCCAACAGTTTGGAATCTGGGAATGGGGTTTCTGAGGAAGAAACCCATTACTCTTCCCTTCACCTCAGGACCATCAGTAGTTGTGTGAAAGTGGTCATCAGCTCCAGGCACTGGTCAAACCTGGAACTTTACCATTTCAATCTTCCGAACATTGCGAATTGGATAAGGAGCCACATTAACCTGCTGTTTGCTGTCTCTACAACGAGTTATAAGCCAGTAGTTATGAAACAGGAGCATCAAGCAGCACCCAGTCAGGGCCCTGTTATGCTTCCAGAGCAGTGTGTTCTAAACATGACACGAGAATATCCATGTGATCAGGACCCATTCCACTGACTAGATCACCACGAATAGACTCCTCTTCCTCACTCATTAACAACTAGAGCTGTCCACCTCTTCCTTTGATTCCCCACCACCTTCACAGCCCATGGTCATTATCCCACCCCTCCAACCCCTGGTCACTGCTTCTCTGGGTATATGTTACTCCTGTCTCCTCGGACTTTCCCCTTGGGTACCTGTGTGCCCTGGTATTAGCCAATCTGTGTACTGAACTCTGCTACCCGTCTGTCCCCTCAGTCCCTGGTACAGTGCCTTCAGTTTGAGAGAATTCCCCATGACCCATCAGGCAGGAAGGCCACAGATGGAGACGGTGTCTGCTGCAGCTTGTGTTAAACAGCTACTTATTTTTGGGGTGGGGGGGGTATAGTGTTGGAGACAGCAATTTGGTTGGGGCCCCAGGATGTCCCAGAAGTGTATTTCAGAGCCAATCAAATGCTGTTACAGTCACAGTTGTATTGCAGGAAGCCAAGCAGCTGATGAGCACAAAGCAAGATCCCACAAACAGCTTCACGAGAATAAAAAACAAATCACTCTGAGCAGAAATTGGTGTGCAGTTAAATACTGCTCCAGGACACTGAGCTCAATGGGCAGAGAGGAGGGATCTTCACTTAACACCTCATCAAAATAAGGCACTTTCAGCAGCTCTCCCTCAGCACTGACCCTCCGACAGTGCGGCACTCCCTCAGCACTGACCCTCCGACAGTGCGGCACTCCCTCAGCACTGACCCTTTGACAGTGCGGCGCTCCCTCAGCACTGACCCCCCGACAGTGCGGTGCTCCCTCAGCACTGACCCCCGGACAGTGCGGCGCTCCCTCAGCACTGACCCCCCAACAGTGCAGCGCTCCCTCAGCACTGACCCTCCGACAGTGCAGTGCTCCCTCAGCACTGACCCCCGCGACAATGCGGCACTCCTTCAGCACTGACCCCCGCGACAGTGCAGCGCTCCCTCAGCACTGACCCTGCGACAGTGCGGCGCTCCCTCAGCACTGACCCTGCGACAGTGCCCACTCCCTCAGCACAGACCCTCCGACAGTGCGGCACTCCCTCAGCACTGACCCTGCGACAGTGCCCACTCCCTCAGCACAGACCCTCCGACAGTGCGGCACTCCCTCAGCACTGACCCTCTGACAGTGCCCACTCCCTCAGCACTGACCCTCTGACAGTGCCCACTCCCTCAGCACTGACCCTCTGACAGTGTAGCACTCCCTCAGCACTGACCCTCTGACAGTGCAGCTCTCCCTCAGCCCTGACCCTCTGACAGTGCAGCACTCCCTCAGCACTGACCCTCTGACAGTGCAGCTCTCCCTCAGCCCTGACCCTCCGACAGTGCGGCATTCCCTCAGCACTGACCCTCCGACAGTGCGGCACTCCCTCAGCACTGACCCTCCGACAGTGTGGCACTCCCTCAGCACTGACCCTCCGACAGTGCGGCACTCCCTCAGCACTGACCTTTTGACAGTGCAGCTCTCCCTCAGCACTGACCCTCCGACAGTGCATCACTCCCTCAGTACTGCCTTGAGAGGGATGTCCTAGATTTTGTGTTCAAGTCTTTAATGTGAAATTTGAAGTCATAAATACCTGATTTAGGTCAATTGCACACATTGACCAATCACAAACACAGATACAGATTAATAAGGAATGTGATTGTGTTGGGATGTCACAGCCAAAGTGTGGAATTATCAATTCAAAGGCTGTCGCCTTACTTTGTTTTGAAGTACAGAACCACACAGAGCATCCCGACCACACTCAGTCCAATCGTGATGCAGGTTATAGACATAATCTGTCTCTGGTAAATGTCCTCACTCTCTGTGAACAGAAGGAGACAGAAACAATCAAAGTGATTACAATAGCTTTCCATTGATGTCATGGGACTGCACCAAATAACATCGACATGTACTTTCTCTTGCATTTGCATCAGTCAGTATGTGCGCGTCTTGGTTCACACATGTAAATAGTCATGGGAAGGAGTGTTTTGCATGTCCATATTGTTATGACTTGGGGTAAACCCTCCTTCTAAAGTTAAACCAGCAACATAGAAAAGATTTATCTCGTGCAGTCATCTGTAAAAAAATCAAGTGGCCAAGAACTATTTAAAGTAAAAATCAACAACTTTATTTCTTAAAGTATAACAGAGAATAATTAGCTAACCACTATTTACAATTTCTTTCTCTAACTTGTATCTTACATTCCCTTCTGTGATACTAGTCTGATAAAACTCCCAATTAAAATTTACAAAACCACACTTCTTATCTCAAAGCCAGGCAGCTTTTGTCCTTCTATTCAGTTCTTCCTGTGTCTGCTTTCCTTCTTCTTAGGAATTTCTGCATCACAGAAAAGGTACTTTTAAGAGAGCTATTTTCAGGCGGTCTGTTTACAGGCTGGGCCTGACAGTTCTCCTCTCAACTGTTCAATTTTCCCCAGTCTTATACCTCCAAAGTATTTGATTGTGTCATTGGCTTTTAAGATTGTCAATATATAGTCAATTCAAACCGGATTAGAGTTTGACATTTTTTGGGGTATAATTTAAATTAATTGGCTGAATTTAAATTTGTTTTTGTCTCCAGACAACGAGATAATTGAGTTGGTTGACCAAGTGTTACATTGTTACGTTATTGAGAACACTTGGTGTTATGTCTTGCTGCTTTTAACTCTCTTAAAGGTGTCATACACCCACATCTTCATAACCCCATAAGAAAAAAATAAACCATCATAATGAAAAGATGGCTTTAGTTTTTCTCTACTTTTTAAACACATTACCCTAACATACTGATAACCTTAATATAAGTTCACTTTAACTACTTCCCTTCTACATATATATATATATATATATAAAGAACATTAAATAAAGACAAATCTCATCTAAACTCTTATCAGTTAAATCTGCAATAACGCATCTGCGATTACATTCTTAAGACCCATAACATGTATGATGTTTAAATTAAATGTCTATAATATGAGACTTCAATGAAATAGTCTCATATTCTTATCTTTAAAACATTCTAAGAATGTAAGCAGATTGTGGTCAGTGTACACAACCATCTCTTACACATTGTTCGTGACATACACATTGAAATGTTGTAAGGCCAGTAAACTCAGTAGTTCCTCTTCGAATGGGGAGTATTTCCTCTGGTGGATGTTAATCTTCTTCAAAAAGTAACCAACTCGCAATTCAATCCCATCTTCATCTTCCTGTATGAGTACAGCTCCAACTCCAATGTCAATTACATCGATGGCAACTTTAAAAGGTCTTGTGTAGCTACAACTGGTTTGGTGGTTAATGTCAATTTCAAACGGTCGAATGCCTCCTGCCATGGTTCTGTCCACTGAAACTTTGTGTTCTTCAGCAAATTGGTTAATGGTGCCACAGCACTGCTGACGTTTGGTACAAACTTCTGATAGAATCCACTAAGTCCTGAGAATCAAAACACCTCTTTCTTCGAGGTTGGTCTTGGAAATTCCTCAATGGCCTTTGCCTTTACGTTCCGTGGGGTCCACCTTCCATGATCGATGTTATGGCCCAAGAATGCCACCACGGCTTCCGCAAATTCTGTTTTATTTAAGTTTATCACCAAATTTGCTTCTTGTAGTCATTCAAAGAGCTCTGACAACTGTACCATGTGATCTTTCCAGGGCTTACTAAAGATCACTACATCGTCCAAACAGACTGCACAGTTTGTTAACCCAGCCACAACTCTATTAATTGGGATATGGAGGGCGTGCTCTTCATTCCAAAGGGCATCACTTTAAACTGATAGTCGCCCATTTGGGGTTACAAACACAGTAATGTCTTTCACCGACTCTGATAAAGGTACCTGCCAGTAACAGGTATTAAGTCCAACTTGGTGATGTAACTGGCTTGTCTGACTTTCTTGATACAGTCCTCCAATCTAAGAATTGGATATGAGTCTGATTTTGTAACGGCATTGACCTTCTGATAATCCACACAGAATCATTGAGTCCCATCTGGTTTGGGAACCAAGTTGATCAGTGAACTCCACTTGCTCTGGCTTGGTTCAATGATACTCTCATTGAGCAAGGCCTCCACCTCCATCTGGGACCTGTCTGGCTTTGAAAGGATTAAGCCGATAGGGCTGTTGTTTTATTGGATGTCTACTTCGTGTACAATAGCATTAGTCCTCCCCATCAGATTCTTACATTTGCCCTTGTACTGCAATAACAAATTTTTCATCTGCATTCTATCCTCCTTAGACAGAGAGCTTACTAACCTATCCAACTCCTCAAGGACTTGTTCATTTTTTAATCTATTTCAAAACACCTCAAAATCCATATCATCTGGATTTGATTGCTTACTCTGCAGGGCAGTAACTGACACCTGTTTCTCCAGTTCTTTCTCTCTAGTATAATATAGTTCTTTCAACACATTCACATGACATACTCAATATCTTTTTGTTCCTATCTGGCATCTTTGAGATAGTTCACCTGACTCAACTTTTTCTCAATTTCATAGGGACCACTAAACCTGGCTTTGAAGGGACCTCCTATCACTCCTAACACATCATCCCCTCGGGGAAATCGTTCAAGTCTCAGAGCCTTTATCTTCCACCTGCTTCATTCTACACTGTTCCCTCTTGAGATGCTGTTTGGCTAACTCACCTACTCGAGTTAGTCTCTCCCTCACCTCCGATACATAATCTAAGTGTGAGATCTCCGACTTTGGTCCCGTCAATTCTTCTTTAATTAATTTAAAAGGGCCTCTCACTTCATGCCTAAATATTTACTCAAAGGGAGTAAACTGAGTAGATTCATTTGGGGCATCTCTAATGGCAAACAGTACGAATGGGATCCCTTTGTCCCAATCATTCGGGTAATCCTGACAGTACGCTCTCAACATGGTCTTCAAGGTCTGATGCCACAGGGTCTAAAGCTCCCTGGGATTCAGGATGATACACACTGGATTTAAAGTGCTGCATACCTAAGCTCTCCATAACCTCCTTAACCAGCCTCGCAGTAAGATTTGACCCTTGGTCTGACTGAGTCTCTCTGGGTAGCCCATACCATGTGATGAAAGCTACTAACTCCTCGACTAACCTTTTTGCCTTGATACTCCGTAATGGAATTGCCTCTGGAAATCTGGGAGACACATCCATTATGGTGAACAAGTACTGGTTCCCACTTTTAGTTCTCGGGAAAGGATCTACACAATCAATCATAACCTGCGTGAAAGGTTCTTCAAATGGGGAAATTGACGATAATGGGGCTGGCTTTATTACTGTCTGTGCCTTACCTAACATTTGGCATGTATGACACATACGGGAAAAGTTAACCACACCCTTGAACATTCCAGGCCAATAAAAATGTTTTTGTACCTTATCCTGAATCTTTCGTACCCCTGGGTGACTCCTACAGGAAATTCACGTACTACCCATAACACCCCCTGTCTGTCTGCTCCCGGCAACACAATCTGCTGCACTTTGGTCCATTTCTCCTCGGCACTAACCTGCCGTGGTCTCCATCTCAGGATTCTATCTTTCAGATAATAACCCTCCAGAATGTTCTCTGCCTCCTTTTCAGAGTACACATCCACATATATATCTTTTATTGTCCTGTCTTGGTGTTGCAAGCTCCTTAGCCTTTCAGGACTGAACACTTCTGTCAGACCCTCTGCCTGTCCAAGTTTTTCCTGCACCATTCCATCAAGCATCAAGAGTATCCGCTATCTGAACCTCAACTCCTTTATCTTTCTCTTTACTTTTTGCTTCGTGCTGTGACTTATGACAGTGGGATCTGGTTACCACACAGTCTGGGAAAATACCAGGATATTTCTGTTTTAACTCCTCAGTTTCTTGAGCTTCTCTACAACAAGGGCTGTCAATCCCACCTTGGATCTTGCCAAATCATTCCCAAGAACAAACTGAATTGATGGAACTAACTTCCCCAGTCTTGAGTTGGCACTCCAACCTGATCTTACATATGGGAACACTAAATTTCTGTCCGTCTATCCCACAAATTACCACACTGAGGTAACAGATCAGAAAGCGGGCGTGTTCACTTATCCCTTACTATCAGCAACTGGTTAGGTCCTGTATCTCTCAAAATTATAACTTCTTGTCCTTCTCCCCCTGTTCTTTCTGAGTAGACTTTACCCACAGGTGAATTCTTTATTGAGATCAGGTACTAACTCCTTACCCAGCCCCTCCCTGGGCTGTGCACTCTCCTGCAGCTCCTCGGCTCTTCTTGGGGTCTCCTTTACTACCTTCACTAATGCCACTGGCTTAGCTTCTTTTGCCACATCTTTTCCCACAATGCCTTTCTTTAACAACCAGCACTGCGACTTTACATGTCCAAATTCTGGCAGTGAAAACACCTTTCCCCAGTGCCCTTCTGAAACCACCAGCATTGTAACTTTCTGTGTCCCACTCCATTACAGAGCACACACCCGAGAACTTTCACCTCTCTACACCCTCTTGGGATTTTTTTAGTCTGTGGTAAATTCTAACCAGTGCTCTCTACTCTGGGTTTCATGGTGTAGGATCTCCCTTTCTCCCAATTTCTATCCCTCACAGGAAGCTTGCCTTATGCCCCCAGCATGTACTCATCTGATACTTCTGCTGCCCTTTCCACTTCCGGAACTTTCTGTTCCTCCATGTGAATTTTTACCATCTCTGGAACTGAATTTTTAAACTCCTCCAGCAGAATAATCTCTCTTCGTGCCTCAAATGTCCTGTCTGTTTTAAAACAGGCACCTATCGATCAAAATGACTCTGGTTAATTCTTTCGAATTCAACATAAGTTTGACCTGGTTCCTTCTTTGCGTTTCTGAACTATTGTCTATCTGCTTCTGGTACTAATTCATAAGCACTTAAAACAGCCTGTTTAACCTCTTCATAATCTCCTGACCCCTCATCTGACAGCGCGGTGAATACCTCACTAGCTCTGCCGACCAGATTAGCCTGAACTAGCATTACCCACAAACCCTCAGACCACTCCATCTGCCTCGCCAATTTTTCAAATGAAATAAAGACGTCTTCAACATCTTTCTCATCAAAATGTGGCAGAGTTTTGACATATTTATATATATCACTACCTTCTCTTTTAATCTCCACCCTGTTAACTTGACTTTGCTGACTAAGTCACAAATTCTCAAATTCATATTCCCACTCTTTCTCTCTCCCTTTCTTCTCTCTCTCTTTGCTCAGCTAAGAACTTTCTCTCTGTTTTATTTTCCCTCTCTCTCTCCTCTTTCTCTCTATCCTTGTTAATATTCTAACTCCATTTTCCTTAACTGTAATTTAAGTTTTTCTACCTCTACTGCACTTATCTGTTTCTCTGACAGACCCAAGTATTTAGGTAACCCCTTTACAATCTCAGCTTTCCTTTTGTCCTTGGTTAACCCAAATCTAAATTATTTGCTAATTCCAAACGTATGGCCTTTTTCTTTCCTTCTAAACTTTTTTGGCAAACTTGAGAATCATCTTCAAACCCCAGAACCTCTTTAGCAATTTTAAGAGCCATTTCTCTCACTTTTACTTTAATCAACCACAAGTCACCAAAATTAAACAAACTGTCTCATCTACATTTTATTTAAAGAAAAGGGACACTAACCTGCAAGTGTTTAAATCTGCTGGGATTTTCTGTATTCCCAAATCTATTCAAATCTGTCTAAACCAGTTTGAATATGGGTTCAAGCCGCTAAAATGTTACGACACGGGGTAAACCCTCCTGCTTTATTTAAAACCAGTAACACACAGAAGAGATTATCCTGGCAATAATCTGTTAGAATTTGAGTTGTCAAGAACTATTTAAAGTAAAAATTAACAACTTTTTTTCTTAAAGTTTAACAGAGAATAATTAGCTAACTACTATTTTCAATTCCTTCCTCTGACCTTTCACCTTCCCTTCTATAATACTAGTCTGATAAAACCCCCGATTAAGATTTACAAAACCCGGCAGCTTTCGTTCTTTTATTTGGATCTTCCTGGTCTTCTTTTCTTCTTCTTAGGAATTTCTGTGGCACAGGTTACTGATCGCAAAGGTACTTTTAAGAGAGCTATTTTCAGGCAGTCTGGTTACATGCTGGGCTCGGCAGTTCTTCTCTCAACTGTTCAATTTTCTCCGGTCTTAAACACCCAAAACATCTGATTGTGTCATTGGCTTTTAAGATTGTCAACATACTAAATTCAAACTGGATTGGAGTTTGATATTTTATTAAATTGATTGGCCGAATTCAAATTTGTTTTTGTCTCGAGGCAATGAGCTAATCGAGTTGTTTGAGCAAATGTTACGTTGTTACCTTATTGAGGACACTTGGTGCTGTGTCCAGTAGTTCTGCTGCTTTTAACTCTTTTAAAGTACACGCACATCTTCAGATCAATATGTTTATGCACATTTGTGGCTGCGTGTTTCTTCATGGATGCATTTTCATCATTGAGTGCCTCATTCTCCAGAATGTCACTATGCTTTGGTGTTCTGTCCGTAGTCATAGTTCCGATGAGCTAATACAGCTGCTCAGACAAAATCCCTCACTCACTGCAACACCATTTCATTACCCATATCTGAGGAGATGTAAAACCATTGAGTAACTGATGCAACAAAAAGCTGGGCATGCTGAACCCAACTTCAAATCAGTCACTTGAAGCATCAATAAAATATCACCTTCACACAAGGGAATTAACCAGATGTATCAGCAACAGAAAGGAAGCTGGGACCAGAACTGTGTGCGCTCTTGTTCCTTCATCATAAATATCTGATATCACAATCTGCCAATGAGTTGAAAAACAGTGTCACAAAGATAATAAAGGCATGAATTTATATATAGAGAGTGTTTGATGGGGACAGTATAAAGTAAACAAAACTTTACTTTTAGTCTATTTTTAGTTAAAGTGTAGAGAGAGCTTTATTCTGTATCTAACCCCATGTTGTCCCTGTCCTGAGAGTGCTTAATGGGGACAATATAGAGAGACCTTTACTTACACTTAAGAAAAATAGACAGCTGAATCACAGATTGCCATCTTTTCAGTACGATGAGAGGAGGTGGTGTGAAATTGGTCAAATATAAAATAAAGCTGAATAGAGCAGGCTCTTAGAATAGGGCTCTGGGAGAGGAAACCCTGAGGTAAGTGACAAAGTATGATTTTCATCGATTCTGACTCAAAACATGAGACAATGAGATAGGAAGACTTAGATCAAAGTCAGAACAACTCTAGCCCAATGATCCAAGTGGGAGCAGGCAGTTGATAGAGTGGGTGCAGGGAGGAGCAGAGTCCATTCCTGCTCACATCTTGCAGTGTTTGTTGTGGACAGACACACTGAAGATCGCTGCTTTAGTTCCAGAGTCACTGACTGTTCTGAACAAACAGCCGGTCCCCAGAAGAAAAGGAGTCAATTTTCACTTTGATGGGGAAAGTGAGGAAAGAGCAGAAATCATCATCTCAAGTTCCAGACACCTCAAACTGGGATAGTAGCCAATTAGGATTGTGACAGAATGGACCATAGAGACCAGACACTGAGGTGGGGAGGGGGGTGGGGGTGACCAAACACCGAGAGGGGGTAAGACCAGACACTGTGGTGGGGGAGCGTACCAGACATCGATAAGGGGACCAGATGCAGAGAGAAAGATCAGACATGGAAAGACTGAGAATACCGGCAGAGCAAATGAAGTGCAGACACAAATAGAGATTAGACAAAAATACAGATTGAAACATAACAGATCAAGATAAAACATACAGAAACTAAAGCTTTGAGACAAACAGAAAATGCAACTGACACACATAAAGATATAGAATAACAAGAGTGAGTCCATACCCATGAATTCTATTCCCAGATGTTCTGCTGCATTGAGGATTTTGACAATCAGAGAGAGAGAGAGAGAGAGAAAGAAAGAAAGAAAGAATATCGTTAAGCAGTTTGATACTCTTTATGCGATTTGACTGCTGTTTGAGAATTCCGTATGGATTCAGTGACAGAACAGCACTTCCCTACCCACAGATTCAGCTCAGTATCCTGACAGTGTCAGGTGAACAATCAACAAACAGTTCTGGGAGTTACATTATTTTGCATTAAATTGTAGCAGATAAGCGCTAAATTTAGAAACTGCTCGACCTGTTTGTGTGATTTGGGTGTTCAGTTCTGGTGCAGCTTTACCAGATTGAGAAACTGAGCTGTATCTCAGTGAGTTCATCCTTGGATCAGCAAAAGGTAATCGAGCAATCTGAACCTGTTCCACCAATCACTGCCACTCAAACATTAAATACATACAGCAGTAAAATCAAAGGTAATTTACCATTGACGATCCCAGAGGAAATGGCCCACAAAGCTGGCCTGACCTCTGAGACATGGCAATCCCTGTTTCCCAGGTAACATTCTCAATCTCCTGCAAAGTAGATACGCTCTGCAGTGACAGTGAGCAGACAGATCCAATCAGGTCACATCCCACAGCAACAATATGAAAACTCCTCTTTAAATGTGACATCATTATAATTGGATTAAGAAGTTAGCAGAACAATTAGAAACAAATTTTGGAACTTGTTTTAATCATTAGGAAGCAATCTGATAAATATCAGATGGGCTTTTCACAATCAGTGAGGACTCTTACTCATGAATCAGAAGTGAGGACCCCATTAAAAACCAAACCAGACCACAATGAATAAAATGTCACTTTTTATAGTTGAAACAGTGAATATTGTCATCAGATTAAAATGTTACTGGAAAGGTATATAACAGCTCAGCCTATAGGGAGTCTAGCCGCTCAGCCTAGAGGGAATCCAGCAGCTCATCCCATAGAGAGTCTAGTAGCTCAACCTATAGGGAGTCTAGCAGCTCAGCTTATAGGGAGTCTAGCAGCTCAGCCTATAGGGAGTATAGCAGCTCAGCCGAAAGACAGTCTAGCAGCTCAGCCTATAGGGAGTCTAAGAGCTCAGCCTATAGGGAGTCTAGCAGCTCAGCTTATAGGGTCTAGCAGCTCAGTCTAGCAGCTCAGCCTATAGTGTGTCTAGCAGCTCAGCCCACAGGGAGTCTAGCAGCTCAGCCTACAGGGAGTCTAGCAGCTCAGCCCACAGAGAGTCAATCAGCTCAGCCTATAGGGAGTCTAGCAGCTCAGCCTATAGGGAGTCTAGCACTTCAGCCTATAGGGTCTAGCGGCTCAGTCTAGCAGCTCAGCCTATAGGGTGTCTAGCAGCTCAGTCTATAGGGGGTCTAGCAGCTCAGCCTATAGAGAGTCTAGCAGCTCAGCCTATAGGGAGTTTAGCAGCTCAGCCTATAGGGAGTCTAGCAGCTCAGCCTATAGAGAGTCTTGCACTTCAGCCTATAGGGAGTCCAGCAGCTCAGTCTAGCAGCTCAGCCTATAGGGTGTCTACGAGCTCAGCCTACAGGGAGTCTAGTAGTTCAGCCTATAGGGAGTCTAGTAGTTTAGCCCGTAGGGAGTCTAGCAGCTCAGCCTATAGGGAGTCTAGCAACTCAGCCTACAGGGAGTCTAGCAGTTCAGCCTACAGGGAGTCTAGCAGTTCAGACCACAGAGAGTCAATCAGCTCAGCCTACAGGGAGTCTAGCAGCTCAGCCAATAGTGAGTCTAGCTGTTCAGCCTATAGAGAGTCTAGCAGCTTAGTCTATAGAGAGTCTAGCAGATCAGTCTATAGAGAGTGTAGCAGCTCAGCCTATAGAGCATCTAGCAGCTCAGCCTATAGAGAGTCTAGCAGCTCAGCCTATAGGGAGTCTAGCAGCTCAGCCTATAGAGAGTCTAGCACTTCAGCCTATAGGGTCTAGCAGCTCAGTCTAGCAGCTCAGCCTATAGCGTGTCTAGCAGCTCAGCCTATAGGGGGTCTAGCAGCTCAGCCTATAGGGGGTCTAGCAGCTCAGCCTATAGTGAGTCTTGCATTTCAGCCTATAGGGAGTCTAGCAGCTCAGTCTAGCAGCTCAGCCTATAGGGTGTCTAGGAGCTCAGCCTACAGGGATTCTAGCAGCTCAGCCTATAGGGTGTCTAGTAGCTCAACCTATAGAGAGTCTAGCAGCTCAGCCTATAGGGAATCTAGCAGCTCAGCCTATAGGGAGTCTAGCAGCTCAGCCTATAGAGAGTCTAGCAGCTCAGCCTATAGAGAGTCTAGCAGCTCTGCCTATAGAGAGTGTAGCAGCTCAGCCTATAGGGAGTCTAGCAGTTCAGCCTATAGAGAGTCTAGCAGCTCAGCCTATAGAGAGTCTAGCACTTCAGCCTATAGGGTCTAGCAGCTCAGTCTAGCAGCTCAGCCTATAGCGTGTCTAGCAGCTCAGCCTATAGGGGGTCTAGCAGCTCAGCCTATAGAGAGTCTAGCAGCTCAGCCTATAGAGAGTTTAGCAGCTCAGCCTATAGAGTGTCTTGCATTTCAGCCTATAGTGAGTCTTGCATTTCAGCCTATAGGGAGTCTAGCAGCTCAGTCTAGCAGCTCAGCCTATAGGGTGTCTAGGAGCTCAGCCTACAGGGATTCTAGCAGCTCAGCCTATAGGGTGTCTAGTAGCTCAACCTATAGAGAGTCTAGCAGCTCAGCCTATAGGGAATCTAGCAGCTCAGCCTATAGGGAGTCTAGCAGCTCAGCCTACAGGGAGTCTAGCAGCTCAGCCTATAGGGAGTCTAGCAGCTCAGCCTGTAGAGAGTCTAGCAGCTCAGCCCGTAGAGAGTCTAGCAGCTCAGCCTATAGGGAGTCCAGCAGCTCAGCCTATAGAGAGTCTAGCAGCTCAGCCCATAGAGAGTCTAGCAGCTCAGCCTATAGGGAGTCCAGCAGCTCAGCCTATACAGAGTCTAGCAGCTCCATATATAGGGAGTCTAGCAGCTCAGCCCATAGAGAGTATAGCAGCTCAGCCTATAGGAGTCTAGCAGCTCAGCCTATAGGGGGTCTAGCAGCTCAGCCTATAGGGGGTCTAGCAACTCAGCCTACAGGGAGTCTCGCAGCTCAGCCTATAGGGAGTCTTGCAGCGCAGCCTATAGGGAGTCTCGCAGCTCAGCCTATAGGGAGTCCAGCAGCTGAGCGTATAGAGAGTCTAGCAGTTCAGCCTATAGGGAGTCTAGCAGCTCAGCCTATAGAGAGTCTACCAGTCGAGCGTATAGAGAGTCTAGCAGCTCAGCCGATAGGGAGTCTAGCAGCTCAGCCCATAGAGAGTCTAGCAGCTGAGCCTATAGGGAGTCTAGCAGCTCAGCCTATAGGGAGCCTAGCAGCTCAGCCTATAGGGAGCCTAGCAGCTCAGCCTGTAGGGAGTTTGGCAGCTCAGCCTATAAGGAGCCTAGCAGCTCAGCCTATAGAGAGTCCAGCAGCTCAGCCTATAGAGAGTCCAGCAGCTCATCCCATAGAGAGTCTAGCAGCTCAACCTACAGAGAGTCTAGCAGTTCAGCCTATAGGGAGTCTAGCAGCTCAGCCTATAGAAAGTCTAGCAGCTCAGTCTATAGTGAGTCTAGCAGATCAGCCTATAGAGAGTCTAGCAGCTCCGCCTATCGAGGGTGTAGCAGCTCCGCCTATCGAGGGTGTAGCAGCTCCGCCTATAGGGAGTCTAGCAGCTCTGCCTATAGAGAGTGTAACAGCTCAGCCTATAGGGAGTCTAGCAGCTCAACTATAGAGAGTCCAACAGCTCAACCTATAGGGAGTCTAGCAGCTCAACCTATAGGGAGTCTAGCAGCTCAGCCCATAGAGAGTCTAGCAACTCAGCCTATAGGGAGTCTAGCAGCTCAGCCTATAGGGAGTCTAGCAGCTCAGCGTATAGAGAGTCTAGCAGCTCAACCTATAGAGAATCTAGCAGCGCAGCCTATAGGGAGTCTAGCAGCTCAGCCTATAGGGAGTCCAGCAGTTGAGCGTATAGAGAGTCTAGCAGCTCAGCCTATAGGGAGTCTAGCAGCTCAGCCTACAGAGAGTCTAGCAGCTCTGCCTATAGAGAGTGTAACAGCTCAGCCTATAGGGAGTCCAGCAGCTCAATTATAGAGAGTCTAGCAGCTCAGCCTATAGAGAGTCCAGCAGCTCAGCCTATAGAGAGTCCAGCAGCTCAGTCTATAGGGAGCCTAGCAGCTCAGCCCATAGGGAGTCTAGCAGCTCAGCCCATAGGGAGTCTAGCAGCTCAGCCTACAGGGAGTCTAGCAGCTCAGCGTATAGAGAGTCTAGCAGCTCAACCTATAGAGAATCTAGCAGCTCAGCCTATAGGGAGTCTAGCAGCTCAGCCTATAGGGAGTCTCGCAGCGCAGCCTATAGGGAGTCTCGCAGCGCAGCCTATAGGGAGTCCAGCAGTTGAGCGTATAGAGAGTCTAGCAGCTCAGCCTATAGGGAGTCTAGCAGCTCAGCCTACAGAGAGTCTAGCAGCTCTGCCTATAGAGAGTGTAACAGCTCAGCCTATAGAAAGTCTAGCATCTCAACTATAGAGAGTCTAGCAGCTCAGCCTATAGGGAGTCTAGCAGCTCAGCCTACAGGGAGTCTAGCATCTCAACTATAGAGTGTCTAGCAGCTCAGCCTATAGAGAGTCTAGCAGCTCAGCCTATAGAGAGTCTAGCAGCTCAACCTACAGGGAGTCTAGCAGCTCAACCTATAGGGAGTCTCGCAGCGCAGCCTATAGGGAGTCTCGCAGCGCAGCCTATAGGGAGTCCAGCAGTTGAGCGTATAGAGAGTCTAGCAGCTCAGCCTATAGGGAGTCTAGCAGCTCAGCCTACAGAGAGTCTAGCAGCTCTGCCTATAGAGAGTGTAACAGCTCAGCCTATAGAAAGTCTAGCATCTCAACTATAGAGAGTCTAGCAGCTCAGCCTATAGGGAGTCTAGCAGCTCAGCCTACAGGGAGTCTAGCATCTCAACTATAGAGAGTCTAGCAGCTCAGCCTATAGGGAGTCTAGCAGCTCAGCCTATAGGGAGTCTAGCAGCTCAGCCTATAGAGAGTTTAGGAGCTCAGTCTATAGGGAGTCTAGCAGCCCAGCCCATAGAGAGTCTAGCAGCTCAGCCTATAGGACTCTAGCAGCTCAGCCTATAGAGTGTCTAGCAGCTCAGCCTATAGAGAGTCTAGCAGCTCAACCTACAGGGAGTCTAGCAGCTCAACCTATAGGGAGTCTCGCAGCTCAGCCTATAGGGAGTCTCGCAGCGCAGCCTATAGGGAGTCTCACAGCTCAGCCTATAGGGAGTCTTGCAGCTCAACCTGTAGGGAGTCTAGCAGCTCAGCCTATAGGGATTCTCGCAGCTCAGCCTATAGGAGTCTAGCAGCTCAGCCTATAAGAAGTCTAGTAGCTCAACCTATAGAGAGTCTAGCAGCTCAGCCTACAGAAAATCTAGCAGGTCTGCCTATAGGGAGTCTAGCAGCTCAGTCTATAGGTGTCTAGCAGCTCAGCCTATAGGAGTCTAGCAGCTCAGCCTATAGAGTGTCTAGCAGCTCAGCCTATAAGAAGTCTAGTAGCTCAGCCTATAGAGTGTTTAGTAGCTCAGTCTATAGGAGTCTAGCAGCTCAGCCTATAGAGTGTCTAGCAGCTCAGCCTGTAGAGTGTCTAGCAGCTCAGCCTATAGTGAGTCTAGCAGCTCAGTATAGAGGGAGTCTAACACCTCAGCCTGTCTAATCTATCGAATGTTCCAGAAGCTGCTGTCAGTGTCAGTGAAGCTGATCATGTCACCAGCATTCCCACCAAAACACATCTTCCTCACTACTTCGTGACTCCCCTCCATCAATATCCTGCAACAGTAAATTGAAGGAGACTTTCACTAGCCTCCAATCTGTTGAGAATTACCTCCAACACTGATACAGGAGGTCTGTGTTCAAGTCTCAACTGTTCCATGTGTGAGTCACACCACATCCAGACAGAGTGATCAGAAAATATCAGGAAAGTCTCTGAACATTCAGCACATCTCCCGACGTATCTCTGCTGGGCAGCCAATAGCAGGTGCAGGACTGTGACAAAGGCTGACTCAGTCAGGCGGCCAGATCCAGCTTGTGTAAACTTAGAGGATTTGTCAAAAGTGGCTTAGCTGCAGAAACCCTAATTTGGCACAGTAACAGTGAGCGGTGATGTGACAGCACAGACTCACAGAATAGACACAATACGCAGGAAAGGGAAAACACATTTCAGAAGGTGAAACCCTCTCAGCTGAGCTCAACAACAAAATACTCCATAACTGAAAGGGCATCACTCAAGATGTGCCATAGCAAACAAGACTGGGAAATGAGACCAGTGTAGGTAAGAGCCTATTGACAAACATGGACATAATGGGCCAAATGGCCACCAGCAACTGCCTGCACTCACGGACATTGACATTGGGTTTATGGAGTGGAGACCAGGAGAAAGGGGGCAGGACCTCCTCAGTTCAAAATCGGGCTGGCAGTTTGCAAATGGTTTGTAGAAAAGTTCAATATTAAATAATAAAATACAGGGAAAGGATCTTGTTAAAATATGTCATTAACAGATGCAGTGACAATGCAGGGTAGATGTTCAGCTGAGGTTTAAATAATGGAACAAAATCCTTCCCTGTTCTGAAAGAATTAGAGCCTAAAGGTGACAATCAGAATAAACTCAACTCTACCACTCTCCGAGAGTCACCTCATCGCTGCCTTTACCCTCCCATCACACTCCCTTTAAAATACACCCAGCTTCCATCCTGAATGCAGGAATTGCTGAATCCTAGTGGAACATAGCCCAAAGGAGTTTTCAGAGATAACATACAGGGATAAGGTTCCACTGGGAATGGGGAATACTGGGATAAGGTTCCACTGGGGGGTGGGGAATACAGGGATAAGATTCCACTGGGGGGTGGGGAATAGAGGGATAAGGTTCCACTGGGGGGTGGGGAATACTGGGATAAAGTTCCACTGGGGGTGGGGAATAGAGGGATAAGGTTCCACTGGGAATGGGGAATACAGGGATAAGGCTCCACTGGGGGTGGGGAATACTGGGATAAGGTTCCACTGCGGGTGGGGAATAGAGGGATAAGGTTCCACTGGGGGTGGGGAATACAGGGATAAGGCTCCACTGGGGGTGGGGAATACAGGGATAAGGCTCCACTGGGGGGTGGGGAATAGAGGGATAAGGTTCCACTGGGGGGGTGGGGAATAGAGGGATAAGGTTCCACTGGGGGGTGGGGAATACTGGGATAAGGTTCCACTGGGGGTGGGGAATAGAGGGATAAGGTTCCACTGGGAATGGGGAATACAGGGATAAGGTACCACTGGAAATGGGGAATAGAGGGATAAGGTACCACTGCAGGTGGGGTATAGAGGGATAAGGTTCCACTGGGGGGGGGCGGGGGGGGAATACAGGGAAAAGGTTCCACTGGGGGGTGGGGAATACTGGGATAAGGTTCCACTGGGGGGTGGGGAATAGAGGGATAAGGTTCCACTGGGGGGTGGGGAATAGAGGGATAAGGTTCCATTGGGGGGTGAGGAATACAGGGATAAGGATCCACTGGGGGGGTGGGGAATGCAGGGATAACGTTCCACTGGGGGGTGGGGAATAGAGGGATAAGGTTCATTGGGGGTGGGGAATACAGGGATAAGGTACCACTGGGGGTGGGGAATACAGGGATAAGGTACCACTGGGGGTGGGGAATAGCGGGATAAGGCTTCACTGGGGACAATAGACAGTGAAGAAAGGGGCCTCTTGTGGCACAGTGATAGTTGTATCCCTATCCCTGGGTTCAAGTCCCACCTACCCCTGAGCTGGACGGTACCCTCTCTGAACAGGCTGATTAGTACCAGGTTATAGCTCAACAGGTTTATTTGGAAGCAGTAGCTTTCGGAGCGCTGCTCCTTCATCAGGTGGCAATATCTGAACAGTGAAGTGTTCCAGTGAGTGAGCAAGTTAGGGACTATTCTAGAAATAATGAAGGATCCACAGACTCTCACAGAACCAGTCTGACTAGATTCAAATCCAAAGTATTCATTAGTTTCCTAATTCAGAAATAATGGCACACTCCCCAGAAAAATAAATTATTGCAGCTTTCGTTTGACATACAAACTAACTGAAATTTAGGCCGTTAAATGTTTTACAACTAAACACCAATCAGTAACAGCCCAATTTCACTGTTTGACATAAAACAAGTTGTTGCAAATTAACAGCAGGTTTTACTAATCTGCCTTTAATTAACACAATCAGTTGTAAATGGCAGAGATGTGAAACGTCCAGTTGACTGAGTTCAGTCTGTTTTCTACCATCACAGCCTCACCATCATCCCTGATTGTCAGCACAATACCTGAGGAGGGAATCTTATCAGTATGTCACTGACTGGACCAACTGCGGAAAAATCACAGGGCAGAGTACAGGGGAATGGCGGAAGGAGTGGAAACCTCATGAGTAGTGTGGAGTAATTTTGGTTCTGCAGTTTATATAACAGTCCACATTTCACGACTGAATGGATTGATTACAATAACAAGTCCCAGCGTCCTGACTAAACAAGGCAATGCCACCCAACTGTGCAAAATATATCACACAGATTGGAATAGGCACAGGGCCCAGAGACAGAACACAGCACAAATGGGCAGGCAGAGAGGGGCAAGGGGGGAGAGGGGGGGAATGTGGGAGTGGAAAATGGGCAGAGTGGCAAGTGGGGGGGTGGAGGGGAGAGAGGAGTGGGATGGGGAAGTGGGGGGGGTTGGAAGGGGTAGGGTTTGGAAGGCGGGGGGAGGGGAAGTGAGAAGTAGAGGGAAGTGGGAGGGTTTGAGCAGGGAGGGGGAGAGGGGAGTGGGAGGGGGAGGCAGGAGTCAGGAGTGGGAAGTCGGGGTGAGGGGAGTAGGAAGTGGGGGGGGGTGGAGGGAGTGGAGAGGGAGGAGTGAGAAGGAGTGAGTGGGAAGTGGGGGGGGGAATGGAAAGGGTGTGGGAAGGGGGAGAGGAAAGTGGGGGGTGTATGGGGGGGAGAGGGAGGAGGTGAAGGGGTGATGGAGGGGGAAGGGATTAGTTTTAGATGTGGGTGTGGGCTGCCATCACTATTGGAACAGTCAGTCAGTCACCAACTGGTTGAGCAGCAGGAGACAGGGAGTAGTAGTTGAAGGGAGTTTCTCGAAATGGAGAAAGGTGACCAGTGGTGTTCCACAGGGATCAGTGTTGGGGCCACTGTTGTTTGTGATCTACATAAATGATCTGGAAGAGGGCACTGTTGGTATGATCAGCAAGTTTGCAGATGACACAAAAATTGGTGGAGTAGCAGAAAGCATAAGGGACTGTCAGAGAACACAGGAGGATATAGATAGACTGGAGAGTTGGGCAGAGAAGTGGCAGATGGAGTTCAATCCAGGCAAATGTGAGGTGTTGCATTTTGGGAAGTCTAATTCAAGACCGAATTATACAGTAAACGGAAGAGCCTTGGGAAAAGTTGATGAGCAGATAGATCTGGGAGTTCAGGTTCATTGTACCCTGAAGGTGGCTGCACGGGTGGATAGAGTGGTCAAGAAGGCATATGGTATGGTTGCCTTCATCGAACGGGGTATTAAATATAAGAGCTGACAGGTCATGTTAAAATTGTACAAGACATTGGTTCAGCCACATTCAGAATACTGTGTACAGTTCTGGTCGCCACATTACCAAAAGGATGTGGACCCTTTGGAGAGGGTGCGGAGAAGGTTTACGAGGATGTTGCCTGGTATGGAAGGTGCTAGCTATGAAGAGAGGTTGAGTAGGTTAGATTTGTTTCATTAGAAAAATGAGATTGAGAGGGGACCTGATTGAGGTTTAAAAACACACGAAGGGTATAGACAGGGTGGATAGAGATAAGCTTTTTCCCAGGGTGAAGAATTCAATAACGAGAGGCCACGTGTTCAGGTGAGAGGAGATCAGTTTAAGGGAGATACACATGGAAAGTACTTCCCACAGAGGGCAGTGGGTGTCTGGAACACGTTGCCAGCAGAGGTAGTGGAGGCAGGCACGGGAGATTCATTTAAGGTGCGTCTGGACAGATGCGTGAGGAGGTGGGGAGCAGAGGGATACAGATGCTTAGGAAGTGGGTGACAGGTTTAGACAGTGGATTTGGATCAGCTCAGGCTTGGAGGGCCGAAGGGTCTGTTCCTGGGCTGTAAATTTTCATGTGTGGGATTGGGAACATGTAAGACATCAGCCCATGAGTAAAGTTCAGAACTTTTGGTCAGTGAAGACGGAAACAGGAACAGGAAGTGATGGGAACAGAATAAACACAGAGTTCTGGAGAAACTCAGCATCTGTGGGGGAAGAAACAGAGTTACTGTTTCGAGTCCAGTTTTGATTCTTCTCTCCAGTAGTCTATTATTTCAGATTTCCAGCATCCACACTATTTAGCTTTTATTCCATCCTTATAATCCGAGGTCACCACTAAAACTGTTGTATCCCATCAAGGAGAGCCATTACCTCTATTTCTCGAAATATTATTTATTCAAGAGGGCTATTCTCTGAGAGGAAGGATTGGCACGGTGAACCCACACTGAATGGCAGAGTTTTAAAGTGGATAGAGGAACTGGAGCATGTCTGTTGAACTTCGACAGCGTCAGGTTATATTGGGAGATGGTTCTTAAAATGGAAGTTTGAGTGTTATAAATAGAAAATGTAATAGCGACCGGGGAACACAAATTCGAGATTTGGGGTAAAAAATGCAGTGAGAAGATTTTGTTTTCACATGAACCTGAAAGAGTTGGCCCTTGCTGCCTCTAAGGGCAGTGGACATAGAAAAGATCAATGTTTTCACAAACAAATTGGACGGGAACAGGAAGGAAAGAAACTTGCAGGGCTACAGGGAAATGCAGAGGAACTGAACTCACTGAATTGCTCTATAGAGAGCTGGCTAGACTGGATGTGCAGAATGGCCTCTGGTTTTATGATGACTGTACAATTCCACACGGAGTAACCAGAGTAATTTGGTTTCTTTGTATCTAATTATCCGCTCCATATGCACAGAATGTGGAGGGTAACGACACTGTGTCTTGTCTAGGACCCCAGCCAACAGCATGAGACTGAAAACAATCTATTGACTGTCCAAATATGTACAGACACAAATGGTGATTTGGGATTTTGGGACTTTTGCCCCCATTCTGCAACTTCACAGCAAAGGCTTCTATCACTACGGCAACAGCTGACATTACCCCCTCAGAAAGTAGAAAACATTGAACGTACTTGGATCTGATAAAATTGAATCAGTTTTCGGTAAATACTGATCGCAGCGAACACCTTGGTAACCCTCTTTGCACCTGGAATAAAGGGGAGACAGAAGGTTAATTCGATAAATCACCAAAGCTCAGCTCTTAACAAACACAAAACAAGATTCTTTCAGACTTGAGTTTGTCAAAAAGCAACATTGATTATTCATGGTTGGAGCAAAATAGTCTCACAATGGGGTTTTGCAAAACTTGACTCACACGAACAGACTGACAGAGGTTGTCATTCCCCGGATAGCTGGTATTTTCTCAGCCTTTACCTACAGGGTCACCCCCTGCTTCAGCAATGAGACCTTCCTCATACCAATCTCCAAAGACTCGGAGAGTTTCAGTTTCCTCCGAGCTGCCTGGGAAGGTGGTGCCCAGAGGCTGGTGAGGAGTAAATATTCGAATCCACACAACTGGCAACACAGCGAGAGCAATCTGGAGTCATTTCTCTTCTTAA
Source organism: Hemiscyllium ocellatum (assembly GCF_020745735.1). Taxonomy (NCBI): domain Eukaryota; kingdom Metazoa; phylum Chordata; class Chondrichthyes; order Orectolobiformes; family Hemiscylliidae; genus Hemiscyllium; species Hemiscyllium ocellatum. Next base: position 36,174,392 of record NC_083443.1, read on the forward strand.
CAGCAAGCACACAATGGATCATGTGACATATTCTTCAGCGATAATTTATACTGTGCAATGGATTCTAAACAATCTCTGCCTGCAAACAGGACTCGGGTGAAATGATGGTGATGTCAATGCAAAGGAACACAGCAGGGGCTTATAAAGGAGGGAAACCCCTGAGTCAGTCTAAATCCTCATTTAAAGAGGACAGGATACATTGGGTACAGACAGCATGGATTTGATGAACCTGATTGAATTGTTTGAAGAAGTAGCAGCAGGTTGATCAGGGTAATGAGGTTTTATTTAGTTACTCGTGGGGAAGGGGCATCGCTGACTGGGGGAACATTTATTGCCCCTCCATAGCTGCCTTTGAGAAGGTGATGGTGAGTTGCTGCAGACTGTGTGCTGTAGGTTAATCTACAATGCTGTTAGGAAGGGAATTCCAGTGACACGGAAGGAATGGCGATATATTTCCAAGGCGGGATGGTGAGAAGCTTGCAGGGGGTGGTGTTCCCATGTATCCTTCTGGATGGAAATGGTCATGGGTTTGGAAGGTACTGTCTGAGGATCTCTGGTGAATTTCTGCAGTGCATCTTGTAGATGGCACACACTGCTGCTACTGAGCATGGGTCGTGGAGGGAGGGGATGTTTGTGGATGTGATGCCAAAGAAAGGGCTACTCAAGTTCAAGTTTGATGTGGTTAACCTGGATTTCAACAAGGTTCTGGATAAGGGCCCAGGTGGCAGACTGTTCAGGAAAAGGAAGGCCCGTGCGATGCAAATGGAAGTGGCAATTTGGGTCAAAGTATCCCGGTGACAGAAAGCAAACAATATGGTTGATGTGTTTCACTGTGAGTCTCTCCAAGGCTCTTCCCATTAATGGCTCCTATCATGGATGCAAATGAGGAAGGAATTTGTAGATGGAATGGAAGAAGTCTGTGTGAGCCATGGGGAAGATAGCAATGGACTGGCACAGTGTGGTGAAAGGAGTTCAGTCCTGCAAAGTGGGAGGTGCTGTATTTGGGGGATGGGGAGGTGTAAACAAGCCAGAAGAATTAGACAATAATGGGTCAGCTTCTGACAGGCAGAGAAACAGAGGGAGCTTGCAATTCCAACTCCCAGATCCCAGAAAGGGAACCGGGGCAGCTTGATACAGTGGTTCAGGTGGCAAACAGGCAATGCGACTCTGAGAAGGTGGTAGTGAGATGCCTCCCTGAACAGCTGTAATTCATCAGAGGAGCCATACAAGGAGGTTGCAGGAATGGAGAACAGTGTGGGGTGATTAGACTGGCTGGGGTATATGTCTCATGGATAGAGGATGCTGAGAAAAGGTTGGATGAAAGTGGATAATAGAGGGTGATATGGAAGAGATAGGATCGGTCTATTTACTTTCCACAGAAAAATAATATCTGTGAATCATCGAGGGTAGTAAGAAGGATATTTAACTAACCCAAGGGGAATAAGGGAGTAAGGATCCCATTTTCTGGAACAGCTCATGCACAGGCCCCACACTTCCTACAGGCTCTAATCCTGTCTGTGATTCTACAGAGGCCTAGCTCCTCTTTCATATACAGACCCCTTTCTGCTCCACACACAGACACTTTACCCAGGTTCCCTTGAGCTTTGTTCCTGCTATGGCACCTTCATGCCCATGCCCCACCCACTCCCCAGTGGGGCCACACCTACTCTCCCAACAGGGACTCTCACACTCTCCTGTGAGGTCTCGCCTGCTCTCCCATTGGGCCACACCCACTCTCCCTCTGGGACCTTGCATTATCTCCATCAGAGAGCCCGATCAATCCTCCACCCACACACTGACCTCCAACTCCTTCATCACCCCTCACCCCATCAGCCAGAAGTATCAAGTGGATGATCTATCTCAGCCTCTCCTTCAGTTCCCCAGCATCACAGATACCATTCTTCAGCCATGTCACCCTGGACATGAAGAAATGGACATTACAGAAGCTATGGGCTTCTGGTTAATTACACCATTCCAACAACAATTCTGATGACGGTAACGCTCCCCTAGTGAAGCTGTTCCAGTACAGTTACAACACTGGCATCTACTCGACACTGTGGAAGATTGCCCAGGTATGTCATGTTCACAAAACACAGAACAATTCCAACCTGGCCAGTTACCAGCCCATGGGTCTACTCTCGATCGTCAGTGAAATGCTGGAAGGTGTCAGCAACAGTGCTGTCAAGCAGCACCTGCTCCACGTTACACATGCTTTTCCCAGAGTTATCACAAAAATATTTTTTGATCAAAATAGGCAAAAGTTCTCGTTTCCCAAATTCTTCAAATTTTCTGATTTTTTTATAGGAGGCACAGACAAATAAAAACTCTCTGTCCTATTGGCTAAAAAACAAAAGCTTGCAGCAACTCATGGGAGCAGACAGATAGTTTTCCTCAGCTTCAGCTATTTTTACTGGAGAGAGCTATCACTCCCCTTTATACAATCCCAAAGAATTCTGCCTGTATCGCCCACTCTCACAAGTTGCTCAGCTTTCCCTGAGACAGACAGTTGTGATCAAGCTGATGACCTTTGGTATCCACATACAGTCACAATTCTAAAATCCAATCATCAGCCTGGTGAATCTCATATCATGTGCACACTCTAAAGTCTTTTCTTTGTAAATTCCCCACTTGCTCGAAGAAAGCAGCAGTGTAAATATGACTTACAATGAGTTTCAGTCGTTTGCATTTTTAAATTATAGAGTATCTGTCTACAAGGCTTGATCTTAAAACAGTCACTTCTCTATTTCAGTCCACAATAAATAAAACTAAAATTAAAAAGATGTAGCCTTTACACTTAGCAAAGACCTGCTGACTGACATCCAGTTTGGATTCCCCAGGGTCACTCAGCTCCTGACCCCATGTCAGCCTTGGCTCAAACATGGACAAAAGAGCTGAATTCTAGAGGGGAGGGGAGAGGGACAGCCCTTGATGTCAAGGCAGCATTTGACCGAGTGTGGCATCACGGAGCCCAAGTGAAACTGGATTCAATGGGAATAAGAGGACAAACTCTCCTCTGGTGACATATCTGGCACATAGGGAGATGGTTGTGGTTGTTGGAGGTCAGTCATCTCAGATCCAGCACATCTGTGCAGGAGTTCCTCAGGGTAATGTCCCTGGGCTCAACCATCGTCAGCTGCTTCATCAATGACCTTCCCTCCATCATAACGTCAGAAGTGGAGATATTCGCTGATGATTGCACAATATTCAGCACCATTCACATCTCCTCAGGTACTGAAGCAATTCATGCTCAAAATCAAAAAGACCTGGACAATACCCAGGCTTGGACAGAAAAATGACAAGTAACTTCATACCGCACAAATGCTAGGCAATGACCATCTTCAAAATGAGAAAATCTAACTACCAGCCCTTGGCATTTATAGAACATATAGAACCTAGAACTGTTCGGCCTGTTCAGCCTCTCCCTGCAGCTCAAATCCTCCAACCCTGGCAACACCCTTGTAAATCTTTTCTGAAACCTTTCAAGTTTCACAACATCTTTCCGATAGGAAGGAGACCAGAATTGCATGCAATATTCCAACAGTGGCCTAACCAATGTCCTGTACAGCAGCAACATGACCTCCCAACTCCTGTACTCAATACTCTGACCAATAAAGGAAAGCATACCAAACGTCGCCTTCACTATCCTATCGACCTGTGACTCCACTTTCAAGGAGCTATGAACCTGCACTCCAAGGTCTCTTTGTTCAGCAACACTCCCTAGGAGCTTACCATTAAGTGTATAAGTCCAGCTAAGATTTGCTTTCCCAAAATGAAGCACCTCGCATTTATCTGAATTAAACTCCATCTGCCACTTCTCAGCCCATTGGCCCATCTGCTGTAGATTCTGTTGTAATCTGAGGTAACCCTCTTCGCTGTCCATTACCCCTCCAATTTTGGTGTCATCTGCAAACTTACTAACTGTACCTCTTATGCAATTTATCAACAATATTATGAAGGTGTAGATGCCCTGTACCTTTACAAGAGTTGAAAAGTTAGCAAGGCCTGCCTGACACAGCACAAAGTGGTCTGAACAAGCTAACAATGTAACATTTGGTTGAAACAGCTAGCAGTAGCTGGGTTGCCACAAGACAAAAGCAAATTCAAATCTGGCCAATCAGTTTAAGTTTGCCCCAAGATACTAAAAACTAATTAAGTTTGAATTTATTATTTTGATAACATTAAAAACCAACAAAATAATTAGATTAGATTAGATTTACAGTGTGGAAACAGGCCCTTCGGCCCAACAAGTCCACACCGACCCGCCGAAGTGAAACCCACCCATTCCCCTACATTTACCCCTTACCTAACACTATGGGCAATTTAGCATGGCCAATTCACCTGACCCGCACATCTTTGGACTGTGGGAGGAAACCGGAGCACCCGGAGGAAACCCACGCTGACACGGGGAGAACGTGCAAACTCCACACAGTCAGTCGCCTGAGTCGGGAATTGAACCCGGGTCTCAGGCGCTGTGAGGCAGCAGTGCTAACCACTGTGCCACCATGCCGCCCAATGACCTGATGCTTTGGGGCACAAAACCAGCCAATTTTGAACAGTTGAGAGAAAACTGCCACAAGACACATGTAGACCGCGAACTCAAGAGAGGTACCTATCTGTGGAGAGTCTGTGCCGCAGAACATCAAAACTGACCTGGAGAGAATCTACAGAGGAAACTTGGCAAAGCTCACTGCTTTTGAAATGTGCTTTCTTTTTGGTAAATCTTAATCAGGATTTTTTATCAGATTAGTATTGTAAAGTGGGAGATAAAAGATAGGTTTAAGAGAAAGAAGTTGTAAACAGTTGCTAGTTTTAATATTCTCTGTTGGACTTAAAGAATAAAGTTGTTAATTTTTGCTTGAAACCATGACCTCTGGGATAGTGTTTGCCTCTCAGGTTGTAACAGATTACAGTACAGGGTAACAGATTACAGTACAGGGTGAATTTTTTCTGTGTTGCTGGTTTAAATTAGCGGAGGGGTTTAATCCATGTCATAACAACAAGGTGACACTTTCACTTCTACCCTGTGCTTTTAGTGAAGGTTGTGTCGGATTAAATCTATCAGCTGAAAGTACAGACACACAATCCCATCCAGCTCCTTGCTCATATTTGTATCTGTGTTTCACGTTGTTCCATGTGGATTGTGAAATGTCTTTTGTCAGTTAGAGATCTCGCTCAGGACACAGCTCCAGCTCACACTGACAAAGGAACACAGCAGGAAGTTGGGTGACTTGTGACAGGGGAATAAGCAACTGGGAAAGGGACCTTGCCAGCTGTACTGGGCTAGAACAAATATTCCATCATAAGGACTTAAAATCAACAAGTGGCTGTTCAAGAAGGCAGCTACTCCGATCGCTCAAGATACAATAAATGCTGGGCCCAGTCAGTGACACCACATTCCCTGAGTGAAAACAAAGTGTTGGTGATTCTTAACTGTCCTCTGGGCAATTAGTGACAGGCAATAAACACTGGCCTAGCCAGTAACACTCATATCCCTCGAACTAATAAAGAAAATAAAATTGGTGTAAGGTAGGAGTTTTGAAAATTAACAGAAAGTGTTTAAGACTATGTGAAGAAATGATCAGGGTGTCATCGCAGTTTGGAACCAGAGGCTTCTGGGAAAGAAGGAGGTGAATGAGAAAGTGAGATCCATCTCAGGTGATGGGCCATGTTTGTTCTAAACTGGCAGGAAAAGAGACAATATTTTTATTCCCATCCCTAACTCCTCAGATGGTTACAGCACAGGAGGAGGGTGTTCTGCTCATGTCCATGTGTGGATCGACAAAGGTCTAACTACAGTATTCCATTTCCCAGCTCTTGGTCCATAGTTCTGGAGGGTACTGCAGAGCAAATGAATTTAAATATTTTTTAAGAATGACTCAACCATCCTTTCAGATGCAAATTCCAGAGTCTCACTACCGTCTGGTTCAAAACCTTTCACCTCTTAGCCTTCTGTCTTTTAACTTCAATCTATTCTCCGCTTATTGACCCCTCAACTTGTGAAAACACTGACAAATACCTTCCTATCCACACGACATTTACTCCTCAGAACATTGAGTATAGGAGTTGGGAGGTCATATTGCGGCTGTACAGGACACTGGTGAGCCACTTTTGGAATATAGTGTTCAATTCTGGTCACCCTTCTATAGGAAGGAAGCTGTGAAACCTGAGATGGTACAGACACGTTTATGAGGATGCTGCTGGGAAGGGAGGGTTTCAGTTCTGGGAAAAGACTGAATAGGCTGGTCTTTCTTCCCTCTCTGATACTGAGGGGTGACCTTATAGGGGTTTATAAAATCATGAGGGGCATGGATAGGATAAATAGACAAGGTCTTTTTCCCTGGGGTGGGGGAGTCCAAAACTTGAACATATAGAATTAAGGTGAGAGGGGAAAGATTTAAAAGGGACATCAATGATAAAATTTTCTTGCATGTATAGGACATGTATGGAATGAGCTGCCAGAGGAAGTGGTGGAGGCTGGTACAATTACAACATTTAAAAGGCATTTGGATGGGTATATGAACAAGAGGGGTATGGACCAGGTGCTGGCAAATGGGACTGGGTCAGATTGGGATGATGATTGATGCAGATGAGTTGGACCGAGGGGTCTGTTTCTGTGCTGAAGGAATCTATGACTCTATCACAAACTATTCTACCCCTATCGTACTAACCAACTGCACCAACCTGAGCTTTGTACTTTCACAGCAGACAGTCAGGGACAACTGTGCCACCTGCAGGAACCTTTTTGCAATTTCTTGTGCCATTTATGATTTGTTGAACAAAAATCTGGCGTTTCCTTCAGCTCTATCCCTTACTAATGCCACAACACGAGTCACTCATCTGTTGTTATGATCCACTTTAGAAATGTGTTAATTGTCAAGTCCCGCTGTTGCTGAGGTCACCACAAAAGTTAATTATTTAATTAAAATACACGAAGCCCCTTATCTCCCTGTCTGATGGAACCAGGTAAACAGAAGACAATGACCAGTTAAATGACACCTGGGGAAACACAGTCCAATAGCACCAGTCCACAATATTTGATGAATGTTCCTTTTGCTTCCCAAATCTTTCTATTGTCCGAACACTTTTCTCTGGGTCCTCTCAATTCTTTGCGGGAGGCAGAGAATGATTGGTACATCAATTATAAAATCTCTTAGTTACTGATTAAAGACAAAACTTTACACCACCCACTGATTTCTTCAGGCTTCAGGGAGTGTTATTGCAGAGAGATGGAGTAACAGAACCTGCTGCTCCAGCAGTCTGAAGGCTACTCCCTTCAATTTTAAACCCCCAACTTTTTACTTGTTTAGACTCCAATCAGACTGCTGTCATCAGGCTGGTGACCTTTGGCATCCACAACTTCACAAACCAATCAGTGATCTGTTTCTGGCTGAATATTATTCTGCACACACATGCCCCTGGTGCCATGATATGTAATTTCTTCACCACCACTGCTTGTGAAGCAGCAGGGTAAACACAACTCACATGGAGCTCCAGTGACTCGTTCCTTATAAAAGTTCAGCCATTTCTTCCATGATCCTTGGTTTCGAATGACCCAGTCTAAAAGGTGTGACTGCCCTCTGGCGCAGTGTCCAGGCAACTTCCCCTCTCCCTGATGTGACACCATGTCTGCAGCCTGGATTCTGTCACCTTGACTCTGATTTGAAGTTCTTCAAGCACACCGCCCATCCTGCCACCACTGTTGCACATTATTTAAGTTATAATTAATTACTCTTCAGCATGATAATCACAACTGATGCTCCAGTAGTAAACTGAGGGAGTGCTGTATTGCCAGGCTTGCAGTCTTTAGGATGGAGCATTCAACCAAGGTCCCAACTGCTCTCAAAAAGGGGTACAAGATTCTGTGGCAGTTTGATTGGAACAAGAGCAAGTGTGGCCTGCCTATTATTTATTCCTCAATCAATAACAAAGAAACACATTATTGGCCATTATTTGTTACATAGCTGTTTGTGGGATCTTGCTGTGCATGAACTGGCCAATTTTGCAACAGTGACTCCGTTGTTGTGGTCCTGTTCGCCGAGCTGGGAATTTGTGTTGCAGACGCTTCGTCCCCTGTCTAGGTGACATTCTCAGTGCTTGGGAGCCTCCTGTGAAGCGCTTCTGTGATGTTTCCTTCGGCATTTATACTGGTTTGTCTCTGCCGCTTCCGGTTGTCAGTTCCAGCTGTTTGTTTGTGTGTGTTGGGGTGGAGAACACCGAACGGAGAATTCACCACAAAGGTATACAGGAAAGCTCCACACACACAGACCAAATCCTGAACTACGAGAGCAACCATCCCAACACACACAAACGAAGTTGCATCAGGACACTATTCAAAAGAGCCACAACACACTGCAGTACACCAGAACTGCAAAAAGAGGGAGAAGAACACCTATACAATGTATTCGCCAAAAACGGATACCCGAGCAATTTCATCAACAGATGCCTAAGGGAAAGACAACGGAATGAGAACATGCCGCAACCAAAGGACTAGCCACACTGCCATACATCAGGAGCATTTCTGAACTGACAGCCAGACTACTGCGACCACTAGGACTCATAACAGCACACAAACCAACAGCCACTCTCAGACAACGACTCACCAGGACAAAGGACCCGATACCCAGCATGAGCAAAACCATTGTAGTGTACAAAATCCCATGCAAGGACTGCACAAAACACTATATAGGACAAACAGGAAGACAGCTAACAACCCGCATCCACGAACACCAACTAGCCACGAAATGACACGACCAGCTATCCTTAGTAGCCCCACACGCAGATGACAAGCAACATGAGTTCGACTGGGACAACGCTACTATTATAGGACAAGCCAAATAGAGAAGAGCCAGGGAATTCCTAGAGGCATGGCACTCATCCACAGATTCTATCAATAAGCACATCGACCCGGACCTATTATACCGGCCACTGCAACGGACAGCTGGAACTGACAACCGGAAGCGGCAGATTCAAACCACTATAAATGCCGGAGGAAAGATCACAGAAGCGCTTCACAGGAGGCTCCCAAGCACTGAGGATGTCACCTAGACAGAGGACGAAACGTCTGCAACACAAATACCCAGCTCGGTGAACAGAACCACAATAACAAGCACCCGAGCTACAAATCTTCTCACAAACTGTGACTATAATTCAAAGGCATTTCTTTGGCTTTGAAACACTTTGCAATGTTTCGTGGTTTTGAGAAACACACCACAAATGCAAATCTCTCTTTTAGGATTAAAAGATTAACCTCTCAGATCAGACTCTTCCCAATCCCTGCAATTGAAAGAATTAGGTGAAGAAACTGCAGAAACATAATCAATACCCTTCAACGTCATGACTGCTTCCATTTGCTAACACCTCTCTGTAGCCAGGAGAGGGAAATGTGGAGAGACATTGTCAGTTTAATATCGGCTATGGAAGAGATTCCTGGCATCTCTCACTGAGGACAGAGTGACTGAGCATTTGAACAAATCAGTGTCGATCAGAAAGTGCCAGAGTGACTTGGGTAGTAGTTGATCGTGCCTGACCGATAAAAGTGCTCTCTTTGAGGATGTCATTTAGACTGGAGAGGAGCAGCTCTCAGAAATGGTATTGAGCTGGAGTTTTTGAGAAAGCATTTGGTAGTATTTCACATTCCAATACTAATCACTGGTTATCGATAACAAGGGCATAAACATTTACAAGTAACCTTGTGAATGGATGGGTAATTAGTTTGGAGCTCAGTATCTGATTGGTTGGATGTGACAAGTGCTGTCCCCAAAGACTCTCTTTTTGAACCTCAGCTTTCTTATTAATGACTGTGATGGACGGACAGAGAGATATAAAAGCATCAGCTTTCAAAATGGCTAAACTCAATGGGCAGGAACTGAAAGGCTGATGGAATGTTGGAGTTTCTCTGAAAGGGGTCACAATAAAACAGCGTCTACATTATGTTGCAGCTATAGAGTTCTCTGGCCAGATCCCTTGTGAATTCAGTTGTAGGCACTGCACTATTCGAAGGGGTACCAGAGTCATGCCAACCTTGGGAGTGTATTCTACTGTGAACTTTCAAACAATACTTTGAAAAGGTAGACATAATCACACTGAAAATAGTCGCCATAAATCAGGTGACCTTTGGCAATTGGACTATGGATGATATCAAATTGTAGGTTATTGGTGAAATATGGATATTCCAGGCATCTGTTGAATTCACATGTCTCTTTAAGGATGGGTCAACACAGATGGCTTTGTCATATAATTACATATCTCCGTGTTTCAAACTGGTCAAAATGAAAGATTTCTGGCAGATGGAACTGAATAATGTCCCGCAGTGTGGTCATGGTATCCCCTTCCAAAGCAGACTGGCCGAGTCACCATGGTGTAAACTCAAAACACAAGATGTGCAATCAACATGAATACCACACCTTATTGGAAGGCCACGTGGAAACAGGCATGTCTTCTTTATCTCTTTCAGAAAATAGCTAAGAGCAGTTTGTTGTTGAGATCCACTAATATCATTAGAACCATCTGTTCAGTCAGCCTTTGAAACAGATTTGGAAATTTGCTGCGGAATGTTAAGCAGCCAAGGTATTTAAAGTTCACCTGAGAACCAACTTTTCTGAAATTTGACCACAGGAAACTGCAACCTGCAACCTGCAACAGTCTCATTCCAAATTATAAACTTCCAAAATCCAGTCCAGATCTGCCCCAACCAGGGATCAGAAACAGAGACTGTTTGACTGGAATCTGTAAAGGTGTGGTATCTTTATCTGTGGGAGTGCATTGCAAAACCAAATGCATAGGATATTGCGATAATTGAGGACCTGTGTGTAAGAATAAATAGTATTGCTTATTTTTAAACTTGTAAAAGCTTGCTGCTGAATTCTTCAATTAGGATATACACCTAAAGGGTTAAGAAAACACAAAACTCTTTTCATAAGCAGTATATTGATCACAAGCTCAGAAATTCCGTCAGTGACATTGGCTGCAGAGAAAACGCAGCTTGGTTTCAACAAAGGAGAGCTGAGCGAAAAGGACACATTCTGATAATGGAGGCAGTAAACTGAATGGACGAAGGAAGGAGATTCAATCACAACCTTCAGCTGTAAAATGGAAAAATACTTGAAGAGAATAAATTGCAGGATCAATGGGGAAAGGACAGGGAAGACTGAATAACTATAGCTCTTGCAAAGGGCTGGCATAGGCCTCATAGTGTAACAACAACAATCTCTCCTTCAACGACAGCAAAATGAAGGAGCTGGTCATTGACTTCAGGAAGTGGAGTGGTGGCCACATCCCTGTCTGCATCAATGGCATTGAGATGGAGATGGTCCAGACCATCACGTTCCTGGGGTGACGATCGCCAACTATCGCTCCACCCACGTCGACATGTCTCCACTTCCACAGATGGCTCAGGAATGGCAGCATGTCCAATGACTCTTACCACTGTTTATAGATGTATCTCAGAAAGCATTCTATGTGTGGGCATCACAGGAAGATTATGGGAACTGCTCTTACCAAGACAACAAGAAACTCCAGAGAATTGTGAAAACAGCCCAGTCAATCACACAAACCAGCCTTCCACCATTGACTCAGTCTATACTTCCTGCTACATCAGGAAAGCAACCACCATTATCAAAGACCCCTCCCACCCCGGTTATAATCTGTTCCATGCTCTTCTGTTGGGCAGAAGATATAAAAGTTTGAACACACTTATGAACAGATTCAAGAACAGCTTCTTCCCGCTATTATCAGACATTTACATAGAACATAGAACATAGAAGGATACAGCGCAGTACAGGCCCTTCGGCCCTCGATGTTGCGCCGACCGAATCCTACCTAACCTATACTAGCCCAATAACTTCCAAATGCCTATCCAATGCCCGCTTAAATGACCATAAAGAAGGAGAGTTCACCACTGATACGGGCAGGGAATGGACTTCTCAAATGTTAATTCCGAACTCTCTCTCTGCACCTTCTCTGTGGCTGTAATACTGTGTTCTGCACTTTGATGCACTTTATATGGGACTGTTGGCCTGTGTAACATGCAAAACAACACTCTTCACTGTATCTCGGTACATGTGACAACAATAAATCAAACTCAAGCTTGAACTCATGGGTCAAAAGGTAATGTTTGTATTGTATTAGCTTACAATTCTGTGGTTAGCATGGAAGAATGTTTTTAAAGAAACGAGTGACCCTTTGACACGATGAGTAGTGCAGGTCTGGAATGTATGACCTGGAAATATGGTGGAGACTACTTCAATGGAGGCATTTAAAGACATCATTTAAATAGAAACAAAGAGTTACAGAGAAAAGGGAGGAGAAAGGCATTATATCCTTAAGCTCAGTCAGAGAGCTACTACTGACAATGATGGACCAAATGAATCATTTGACCATTTGGAGACTCTGTGACCTATGAGTGCCCTAATTGTCTTTATCTACATTGAGAGACACAGAAGGAAACTTCCGTCTGGACAATTTCTTCCAATTGAATAGTCGATCCAATCTTTGAGGATTGTGCCAGCAAAATATGCAATCAATCTTCTCTGGGATCTTGATCCATTCCATTCTCCCCCCTCTGAGGGTTTCACAAACCCGGACTGATCTCGCGGACTCTGGTCTTATTGAACAGTGTCACTTTGGCGTCAGCCATAAACATGGGAGCACTGGGATCACGCCTGAGCACGAGGTGTTGATTAGTTCAGGGCTAGAACGTATTCATCTGTTAGCTCCATTTATCATCCTTTCACTTTAGATTGCTAAACCTATTTTCAATTCAATTTGTCAATTTTTCATCAAGTAAACAAGCCTTCATCATCTTTAATAAACCTCATTTATCAATTGCTGTGAACTCCATGGAGATCCAAACAGATGCTGGAGAGATTTACAGAGTTACAGGGACTGCAGTGGGACAGTTACATTGAATATAAAACATTATAGTGCAGTACAGGCCCTTCAGCCCTCGATGTTGTGCCACCTTGTGAAACCAATCTGAAGCCTATCTAACCTCCACTATTCCATCATCGCCCATAGGCCTATCCAATGTCCATTTAAATATCCCTTAACGTCAGTGAGTCTCCTAATGTTGCAGACAGGCCATTCCACACCTCTACTCCTCTCTGAGTAAAGACACTGCCCCGAATATCTGTCCTATATCTATTACCCCTCAATTTAAAGCTATGTCCTCTCGTGTTAGCCTTCACCATCCGAGGAAAAAGGCTCTCCCTGTGCAACCTATCTAACCCTCTGATTATACGTCTCAATTAAGTCACCTCTCAGCCTTCTTCTCTTGAATGAAAACAGCCTCAAGTCTCTCAGCCATTCCTCATAAGGCCTTCCCTCCATACCAGGCAACATCCTAGAAAATCTCCTCTGTACCCTTTTCAAAGCTTCCACATCCTTCCTATAATGTGGTGACCAGAACTGTACACAATACTCCAAATGTGGTCGCACCAGAGTTTTGTACAGCTACAGTGTGATCTCATTGCTCCGAAACTCAATCCCTCTACCAATAAAAGCTAACACACCGTATACCTTCTTCACAACCCTAACAACCTGGGTGGCAACTTTCAGGGATCTATGTACATGGATACCGAGATCTCTCTGCTCATCCACACTACCAAGAATCTTACCATTAGCCTAGTACTCTGTGTTCCTGTTACTCCTTTCAAAGTGAATCACCTCACACTTTTCCACATTAAAACTCCATTTGCCAACTCTCAGCCCAGCTCTGCAGCTTATCTATGTCCTTCTGTAGCCTGCAACATCCTTCCACACTGCCCACAACTCCACTGACCTTAGAGTTATCTGCTAATTTACTAACCCACCCTTCTACGCCCTGATCCAGGTCATTTATAAAAATGACAGACAGTAATGGACCCAAAGCAGATCCTTGTGTTACCCCACTAATAGCTGAACTCCAGAATGAATATTTCCCATCAACCACCACCCTCTGTCTTCTTTCAGTGAGCCAATTTCTGATCCAAACCGTTAAATCACCCTCAGTCCTGTGCCTCCGTATTTTGTGCAGTAGCCTATCAATGATCAAATCCATATACAGCACATCAACAGCTTTCCCCTCATCCACCTGTTTGGTTTGGAGATGCTGGTGTTGGGCTGGGGTGGACAAAGTTAAAAATCAGAGCTGAAAATGTGTTGCTGGTTAAAGCACAGCAGGTTAGGCAGCATCCAAGGAACAGGAAATTCGACGTTTCGGGCCAGAGCCCTTCCTGATTTCAGCTTTTCAGCTCTGATCTCCAGCATCTGCAGACCTCACTTTTTACTCGAAAGTTAAAAATCACACAACACCAGGTTAGAGTCCAACTGGTTTATTTGGAAGCACTAGCTTTCGGAGCGACGCTCCTTCATCAGGTGGTTGTGTCCAACTACCTGATGAAGGAGCGGTGCTGAGAAAGCTAGTGCTTCCAATTAAACCTGTTGGACCATAACTTGGTGTTGTATGATTTTTAAATTTGTACACCCGTTTGGTCATCTTCTCAAAGAGCTCAATAAGGTTTGTGAGGCACGACCTACCCTTCACAAAACCATGTTGACTATCCCTAATCAACCTATTCCTCTCTAGATAATTACAAATTCTATCTCTTATAACCTTTTCAGCACCTTACCCACAACCGAAGTAAGGCTCACTGGTCAATGATTGCCAGGGTTGTCTCTACTCTCCTTCTGGAACAAGGGGACAACATTTGTTATCCACCAGTCTTCTGGCACTATTCCTGTAGACAATGACAACATAAAGATCAAAGCCAAAGGCTCAGCAATCTCCTCCCTGGCTTCCCAAAGAATCCTAGGATAAATCCCATCTGGCCCAGGGGACTTTGTTTTAAACTTTCCAGAATGCTAACAGCTCCTCTTTATGACCCTCAATCCTATCTAGTCTAGTAGCCTGTATCTCAGTATTCTCCTCGACCACAATGTCTTTTCCTAGTGTGAATACTGACGAAAAGTATTCATTTAGTGCTTCCCCTATCTCTGACTCCGTACACAACTTCCCTGTTCTTACTGAAACATCTAAATCCTGGAACCTGCAACAACCATTCCTGTCCCTGCTCTATCCATGTCTCCGAAATGGCCACAACATCGAAGTCCCAGGTACCAACCCTTGCTGCAAGTTCACCCACCTTGTTCCAGATGCTCCTGGCGTTGAAGTACACACACTTCAAACCCACCAATGCCTTCTTGTGATCTTGAAATCTTAGTTCTGAGCTCACTACTCTCAACCTCCCGTACACTCAACTACAATCTGGGTTCCCAAGTCCCCACCCCCCCTGCTGCTGCTGAATTAGTTTAAACCCTCCTGAAGAGCAGTAGGAAATGTCCCCATCAGGATATTGGTACCCCTCTGGTTCAGGTGAAGGCCATCCTGTCTGTAGAGGTCCAACCTATCTCTGAATGAGCCCCAATTATCCAGGTATCCGAAACCCTCCCTCCTGCATCATCCCTATAGCCACGTGTTCAATTCCTCTCTCTCCCAATTCCCACAGAACCTCACATCTGTCCCCCTAACTATGGAGTCCCCAATGACTAATGTTCTGCTCCTTTTCCCAATTCCCCTCTGAGCAACAGGGACAGACTCTGTGCCAGAGACCTGTACCCCATGGCTTACCCCATATCCAAAACGGTAAAATTCTTATTGAGGGGAACAGCCACAGGGATTCCCTGCCGGTTCGGTTTTGCCTCCAGAAGGTAATCCATCTCCCTTTTGCTCCAAATTTTGCCTTGTTCAAAGGATTAATAACACTTAGTGAAACAATGAGCAGTAGTTGCAGTTTATTCAGTGTCCTGGAGCAGACAGTGTCTGACAATGGACAGTCATTCACAGGACAACTGCTTTATGCCAAATGTAGAAAATGGGATCTGACTTGTATGACATCACCATCATACTTCACCTTCAGACAGTCCAGACCTGGTACATCCCATCCTGGTACATCTCATCCTGGTACATCTCATCCTGGTACATCCCATCCTGGTACACCCCAGACCTGGTACATCCCATCCTGGTACATCCCATCCTGGTACACCCCATCCTGGTACATCCCATCCTGGTAAATCCCATCCTGGTACACCCCATCCTGGTAATTCCCATCCCATCCCATCCCATCCATTATCAGGAAACCTTGAGTATTAAAAGCAGATTTTGCGTTGCTGTGTTTTCTGCATCAGCATTGGAGAAGGATACCATTGTCAGCACAGACTCTCTTCAGAAAGTATGTGTGAAGGAACTCACCCAGGAACCAACTGTCCAACAACTTCCACATTCTTCTGTGTTCACAATGAGCGAGCAATTTCCAAAGCTGAGCAGTAAACAGAGAAATCCAAATCCAAATTCCTGGAGAGCGCTAAAGGTTTCTCAAATACCGAACCAGCCCAGTACGCGACAGGAGGATATCAATGGACTAGCCAGGTGGACAGAGCAGAGCTCAATCCCTATGTGCTGTAAACACCCAGCAGTCTATAAGATCATATGAGGTCATCACCTGATCATAGCAAGGGTTTAGAAGCTGGTCACAGCATGGTACAACACAGCAGTTCTACACAAAGACTGAAGAAGGAAATGTTCGTGACGACTGTGTGATGACGCTGTGAGACAGTAACTAGATGCAAGGCAAGTAAACAGGAGGGATAGAAAAGAACATGTATCTCTGCAGCTGGTACACCATCCCTCACTCAGGGTGAGTTATCACATCAGAGAGGTGGGGGTGAAGCTGTAATGTAAGGGGACCTGTAATCCAGGATCCCAGTGCCAATGGCTGGGGGTATTGGTTGGTTTGCCACTGTGGCAAATAGTGAAATATGAATTAAATAACAGAAATCTAGTATAACAAATGCATACATTGCTGGAGAAACTCAGCAGGTCCTGCAGCATTAATAAAGAGAAAACCAAGTTAACATTTTGATTCAGTCACTTCTTCAAGCCTGCTGAGTTTCCCCAGCTATTTCTGTTTCGTTTGTTTCAGATTTCCAGCATTGACTGGAATCCTGGAGAGAACAGCCGAGTGGAATGATCACTGGATAGTTATCCAGAAACTCCGGGAACGTTCTGGACATCCAGTTTGGAAACCCGCCGTGACAGATGATGTGGTGAAATCTGAATTCAATAAAACTATGATATTAGGAGTTCAATGATGCCCAGGAAGCCATTGCTGATTGTCCACCTGGCTCACTAATGTCCTTTAGGGAAGGAGACTGCCATCACGACCCAATCATTCCTGACCTGTTTGTATCATTAGTGAATAAACAACACAAACTCATCTCAAACCACATCGATGTCTTTGGGACTTTCTTCATCCTTGGAAACATTTTCACAAATCAATGGGTTATTGTTACTTCGAAAGACATGTTGAAAATATTATTGTTGCATCATAGCGTGTGGCCTGAGGTATAGAAATGACTCGAATATTGTCTTAACTTGGGCCAATTGAAGCATGACATGCAGTTGGAAATGTGCTGCTGCTGTAGCTGAATAGTCTAACACTAGTCTAGACACATCTATGTCAGTCCTTAAATTGTGGGATAAAGCATAAACAGTGTGCAGCAGGACCGAGTTGTGAACAGTGTACACGTGGCGTGTGGGCCTCACCAACAGGCTCCAGCTGGTGGGCAGTGTTCTCTGAGAGCCTCAGGCCTACAGCTG